>NW_010123048.1:36632-49697 GCF_000699245.1 Pterocles gutturalis
ATTTTTTTCTGGAACTAACATTTTGACTGACTCTGATCATTCCTCTGGCTGGCAGTTATACTGCAGCTCTGTATATTTGCTTTTGGTGCAAGCTTGGTGCATAACGGTGTGGTCCTGTTTCCTCACTGAGCAGCTGTGAGTGTGTCAACACTGACTTTAATCCACTGCGCGAAGTCAATGGCCATTGTAATCCCTGTTGTGCTCAAGCTCAGGCCAATGTATTCTGAAATGAAGAAATCAATAGATAATTGACATCTTGGAGGAGATGAAAAATGAAACTGGAGTTGTGAAAAAGCACTACAAGACATAAATACGATGGTGAAAATGGCCTTAGGCAAAATAGCTTCACCTGATTTGCTACACCTTTCCTAGAGAACTGAGAACTGTTGAGTGTTTGCCAGATCAAACAGAAATTTCTTATACTTGATGTGATATTGCTCGGGTATCAGGCCTTTGTCCTTCTGTCTTGCCTCCTTTTCTCAATTTAATGTGTTTTAGTAGTTCTTTATCATTTGCCTGCTATTCAGAGACTGCTCATTGTTCTGAGTCTGCCAACATCTCCTCCTACCTCACAACTTTCTCTTTTTATCTTTCTCTTGCTTCTGGCATCCTTCCTTTCATGCAGCACTCCACACTTCTTGAATCGTTATCTTGTGTGCTAATTGCGATTCTTATCCTTCTTTAAATCTCATTTATTTTCTAAGGCTCTAATAAAAATCCCCTAGGCGCTAACAAAACCTTTTGAAACTGGCTGGTACTTCTTTCATTGACATCAGCAGCCTCTGGATGAGTCTAAGCTACTTTTCTTTAATATCTTAATTCATTAAACTGCAAGACCTTGCTAGTGAATAGCCTTCTTGTGTGCTAGCCTGCAAACACTAAGTATTAATAAAGTTGGCTTATGAGTGAGATAACTCGCTAGTACGGAGCCTGTGAGCTTTGAGGAGAGTTGCAGAAGTTAGATCCAATGGGTTTAAAAATACACAGGGTTCCTGTGGCTTTATATTGTGTGGTTGGATTATCCTCCATCCAGTCAAGTGCAGGCTCTGACTGAAACTGTTCCTGAATTTGTAATGGCATTTGTAACAGTCTGCACTCAGGGGGATTCTCTGATGTCTAACTCCATAATTAAACTCATGCTGAACTAATTTAAGTTTCTCTCCTCCACATCGGAATATTTTAGGGACTAAATGACTAAAGACATCAGTTCCTCTCTTCAAATTTTCACTGAAACTGGCTGAGAGGTTCAGATGCTAAGAGCACACACAAAGGTGTGTGATTGCTCAACCCCTTTCTGCCTCAAACCAACCTTAGAAAAATTGCTGGAGCAGGACTCATGATCCAAATATTTTTAAAACTGGTGGCAGTTTCCTAGTTATGGGATTGGATTGTCTGCAAAATTCTCTGCTTGTCTTTTAATTTAAACTGTCAGTAACACTCAACAGATATTCTGTGAATTACAAATAACTGTAAGTATCTATCATCCATGGGTATGCATTAAAAACTATCTTGGCATGGCAGAAGATCTAGAGAACAAGGTTTATTCTCATTTTACATATCATTTGTTAAGGCAGTTTCATTCAAAGCAAACAATAGGAAACAGAACTTTGTAGCAATATTGTAATATCTACCCTTTTCATAGACACTTATTCTTGTAATGTATTCCAATAGAATTAGGAAGCATGGACAATTTAGAGTATAAATGATGTAAATAGCAAGGATTTGCTTTTTTCTTAGAGGGAGAAATTCAGATTTTTAAGCACCCAGAGGGCAATAGTGTGCTTCCCTTTTGACAGAGCCTCTGCTTGTGTGGGTAGCGTGCGCACCTGGCTTTTATAGACACTGGACAGCACTGAGGGGCATGCTCGCTGTGATTTACGTACTTGTTCTGAATGGGGAAATCACAAAAGCGGTTTGGCAGAGTTTGAGTACTGGCAGAGAATGGTGAGGAGTGGGTTGTTATTGTGTGTAGGCAGGAGATAAAATACAGATATATGTCTGTCTATCTATCTAAGAGTGCTGTTCTTGAAAAGAGAAGGGACTGCCTCCTTCGTTCCTCAGTTTTTCTCTCTCTGATGAGCCCAGGTGGTGGCATAGAGTTCAATTTGCCCCATTCACTGTGCTGCCTTGCTGTGTGTTTGACTTGAATGTTTTTGAAGCAGGCATCATCTTCCTGTGTTGAAATCCTGGCTGATGGCTGATAGGCGCCTATCTGCCTTGTAGAAATGCCATGTGAAAAAACAAAGAAGACATGGTTCCTGATGTGAGGAACCACTTGGAAACCAATTTCTGTAGTACTTTCTGAACACAGCATTATTTTTCTCTGTAGAAACACAGACGAAGGGAGTGCCTGTAAAAGTATGTTGGGATTTAGTCAAACCTGTGTTGCATTGTCTCCCTGAATAAATGTTATTTTTCCAAAACATGTTTTAGAAGGTTTTTTTTTAATTGCAGTGGATGGCCAGTGCCTTCTGGTCATTTGTAGGCACCCTGTAGTGAATAACTATGCTCTCCAAAAAATTCAATTTTATTTCTTGCTGGAATTTGTTTCACTTCAGACATTGAACCATGTTATGCCTTTGTTTGCTAACCTAAAGATCCTGTTAAGTCAGAAAAATCTCTTTCTTTGAGTAGGTATTTATAGGCTTATTCATCACCCAAGCCAAATTGAGCGTTTTGAAATCTCTTGGTGCAAAGCCGATTTGACAGACCTTCAAATATTTTTTTATCCTTTGTGAACTCTTTCCTGACCTCTGCACTCTGAGAATGATGACAAAAATGTAATGGGCTGATCTACAGTCATGGTGTCTCCATGGTCTTGTGAACAGGCAGTCCTATGTTCCCCTGCAGTATTTCTGGTTTTAGATTTCACAGTTCCACATCCATCCCAGGCAGAGTGTTGTTAAGACCTCACCAGAGTTATAGAGAGGAGATATGTATTTATTCTTTTTTTGACTTAATAATTTAATGCTTTGCCTCTTAAGCTTCACTGGTACTTTTAGGTAAACTATAGCATTTTTCTTTTCACCCTCTCTTCTTGCTTATTTATCTGAAAATTCCACAGAAATTAACTTTTTGATGTAAGAAGCACATCCTTAGGGATAGAAAAGTCTCCCAAAAGGTCTTGCTTTCCACTTGTCATTGTATTCCAGCCAAGTCCCAAGAGCTGATAAAATAGCAATCACAGATGATTCAGAGAAAGCTAGTAGGCAACTAATCTATACGCCTCATGGCTTCACTGCGTGGTCCTTATTCTGGTATTATCGGGCAGCAGAGTTAAAAAGTTTTTTCCACCCACCAAATATATGATTAAGCCGTGGAACTTGTTGCAACAGAAAAATGTGAAAACCAAGTGGGATGGGATGATTTCATACAGAATTGCTCCACTTTTGGCTATTAAACACAATGATCTGGCTGCAACCTTCAATTCAGAAAATTGCTAGTCATCTTCTCGCTAGGAGTATATATCATGTCTTCTTGTGAAGGAAAAATGGGCTTGTAATGACTGCAAGACATTTGTTTTTTCAGTGTTGCTTGAGTATCAACAAGTCTCTGTGACCTCTGCTCTGTAGCAAGCAGTGTCTCTGTTGCTTCCCCCTGTGCTGGGAATATACTATCCATATACTATCCATATCCCAGCCTGTGCTGGGAATGTACTATCCCTAATTCTCCAGGGAGAATTAGCCTGGGGTTTACTTCTGGATTCGGTCCTATTAGTCTTCCCCTGTTTAGAAGCACTCCAGCACAACATACTCTAAGAAAGGATTTCAGTAATAGGAACAGAGTTCAGGGAGCTGTGAAGTTTCTTCCTCTCTCCGGGCAATACGCAGGTGTACTTTCTCGTTATGGAGCTTTGTTGTGGCACATTAATCTGAAACCAGGAAGAAGAGACCAACAAGTACTAAGGGCGATACCGGATTTGCTGATGTTTCATGAAGGCAGCTAGATTGCTGCAATACAGCTGGGAAATAGGAATATTAAAGTCTGTTCTAAACTCTATTTTACTGTAATGATTCATAAAATATTGGTTCACTGCTTTAAGGGACTGGCTGTATAGTGACTATGCATTTCTGGAGAAAGTATCTCTAAGTTGGGCACTAAGACTAACTTATCAAATTGAGAAGAAATGAGTGAAAGAGATTATTTTTTTTTAAGCCCAAACGTGATTTTCTGGCCCTAGAATTTTGAGTGAAAATTTAAGATAAATCTTAAATAAAGAAAAAATAGACTACGAATGTAATAACTTGCTAGAGCACTTTATGGATCGTCAGTACAAACAGTACTTCTTGTGATAGCTTTGAAGATGGAATTTGGGTCATATTTCATGTACTGATGAATACAACAGTAGCTGTAGTATGTGAGAAACACCTTTTTTTTTTTTTTTTTTTTTGAGAAAGCCTACATCCCATCAGTACAAAGGCCTACCACCTAGAACTCATATTACACGTTGTTATCTTGTTCACTATAAATCTACAGAAGCAAAGAACAGCAAAAAGCTGGATTAAAATACCTTTCATTTTAGTTAAGTTCTTTGTAGCACTCATTGGACTCCAAGTTAAAGCTGACTCTAGAATTGCTGTTTGCAATGAAACCATGTCAAAGAGCCAGGTCTTTAATTCATGTAGGTAGCGATGCTCTGCAGTGCAGCTCCACAGAAGTTGGCAGAGCTGCTTCAGATAACCCCAGCAGAGAGTCTGCTCCGTCTGTTCAGTGTCAGAACAACTTAGTGCAGGGTTCATGCCATTCCTCCTTGGTTCAGTTTACTGTGCAGTTATTAAGGGTGACCTCATCCTGTTCAGCTCTCGATGTCTATAATCTAGTAACCTGTAAGGGAACCCAGCCAGCCTGTGCTCCTTTTAGTCGATAGATCAGGTGAACTGGACCCTAAAAGTGTCTGTTCCAGGGAGATGGATGAAATATGAAGTAGGGATCTAACTTTTGCAAAAACAGGCACAATACAGACATGTTAAGTCTTTGGCAGATGGATATGAGCTTGCTTTGCTCTTGATCTGCATCTGAAAGTGATGTGCCAATATTAATGTGGATGTATCTTATGTCTGAGCAGGATACACACCAGGTTTGAGCAAGAGAAGAGCAAGCATATCTGTCAACCCAATGCCTCTGCAGCTGTATCCTAGCTATTGCCAACTCCATCCCGTGTAAGGACTCGGCATGATTTAATGCGCTAATACAGCGAGAAGGGTGAGCAGCCCAGCCAGCACTACCCAGAGGCCCCCTGAGCTGTGTGAGTCCACAGCTGGGTAGCATGTGGTATGAGAAAAACTGCTGAAAAAGCGTCTTCTGGCTATTTATACCCTGCAGACCACTTTCGTGTTTCACAGGCACCATCTTGCACATCTCAGTCATTTGAAGCAGGTATCGAAACAGGGGAAGATGTTCGGTGCAGAGTGCATAGTCCCCTGGACTGACCTGCTGGTAAGGAGATGGTACACAGCTAGATATCATGGAAGTACACTTATTTACCCTGCATGCTTTCCTTTCCCTTGTTTTGCTGCGATGAAACTCCGTCTTAAGAAGGCTGCCTATGTCTTGTGTTGCCATAGAGCCTGCACCAGCCAGGCAGTGAGCATGGAGCTGGGTCAGAATAGAAATTTTTGGCCTCTTGTGATTAATGCAGCCTAGTGAAACCTAAAGAAGCCTGAAATTTGTAGTAAATGTGAGGGGAATATGAAGGAGATCTGACAGCCATCTCTTCACATTTCCTTGTCATTTTGTTTTATTTTTATTTTTTTAATTTTTGTTTTATTTTTTCTGCACCTCCTAATCCAGCTCACAGGAGCTGCCCAGTGAACAAGCTCAAATCCAGCTTAGAGCTCTCAAGCAAAGGAAGGAATACCAAGCCTGACCTTGCATTGAAACAAGGACCACGGTGCTGTGCGCCTTGCAATATTGTGATGGGCAACATCAGTGTCCTTAAATTCGAATTTACCCTCAGGAGCACATCCTGGACAGTAGTTACTGCAGGAGGCTTTAAAAGCAATGGTCAGGGTGGAAAATACCTCCTAGTCAGTGGTCTCTGCAGGGTTCTCCCATGCCACTTTCTCTGTCTTTCCCAGCACAGCTCAGGAAAGTTGTGAGGGAGAAGAAGCAGCTGCCTCATGGGGACCTGCATGAAAAGAAAATTATCTCAAAAAATCCTTAAATCTGTGTCCAGAGATAGAAACTGTATTAGCGCACAAGTTAGTCTGCCTCAGGAACTGGGCACTAATCTAAATCAGTCCAACATACAGCAGCAAAATCTGCAGTGAAAACAAAAAATTGATAGATATTTTTTTTCTGAGCAAAGGCTCCAAGATACTGATAACATTTAACTTTCTCTCTTCTCCTGTAAATATCTGTCCCCTGAGAACCCAGAAAATGTTTTAAATCCAGCTGTTCAGTCCAGCAGATCTCCAGAGACATCCTGCTGTTCTAAAATGGTGACTGTGAAACAGGATGGCAATGTGTCTTATTATCAAAATTCCCTGTGATACCATCTGGGAGTCAATTTAGTATGCAAGAAATGTCTTGGAGCGGAATAGAGGCTTTCCCATTTTTAATTCTTCTCTGTGATATTGCCTGTGTGGGAGGCAGATGTTGGAAGGCCTGCAGGAGCTTGAGAAGTTGACTGAAAGCCATAAAGTTGCACCAATATATTCAAAAGCTTTGTACAGTTTCCATTATAATCTAGGCTGCAAGTTTGTGATGAAAACAGAAAACTTTGTCTGCCTATTATCTTTTTTTGATGTGAATGCTTTGGAACATCTGATTTGAAATATTAAAATAGATCTGGAATAAGGAAGACAAATACATGCCAGGAATCAACCCCCATGAAAGAAATTAATTGCAGAAAAGAATTCTCTGCAACGGCTATCACTGTGTCTGTTGGTATCTAGGGCTGCTGTTCATTGCTCTTCAAAGGTACTTTCAAACTGTTTTGCACTATCATGTTAATTAAGATGATGTTTTCATTAGTTTCAGTTCACATATTATTTTAATCTAGATTTTTAAAGAAAGGGATTTTAGCAGATAATGGAACGTGGGCAGCACGATGGAGGCTACAGGGAGCTCATTACCCTTTTCTCAGTTCATTGTAGTTTCATCAGTCATTAATTCCACTTTGAGCTTCCCTGTTGTTAGAATGTACATTGCGAGTGACTTTATTTTTCATATTCAATAATGTGCCACTTTCCATACATAATACAAAGGTAGAATGCATTTTTTTGGGCAGCATTAGAATACTTCAAAAGGTTTAAAGACTTGGAAGAAGGCTCCCTGAGGAGGGTGTGTTTGAGAGTGTTTGAGACAGCAACGCAAATAACCTTGTAAGTCTGAAGAAAAAGGTAGAGGAGAAAAGGGATGATGTTAAACTTGCACTCTCTTGTAGCACAAAGTCATGAAGTGAGTTAGGTTGGAAGAGGCCTCTCTGGTCCAAGAACCTGCTTAAAGCAGGGCTCACTTCAGTGTTAGGTCAGGTTGCTCAAGACCTTTTCCAGTTGGGTTGTGCATATCTCCAAGGAAGGAGATTCCCCAGCCTCTGAGGACACTGATTCCAGGCTTTGACTACCCTCATGTAGTACCTCTTTATCTAATAGGAATTTTCCTTGTGGCAATGAGCACCTACTGCTGGCTCACCTCTGCGTAAAATTTTGGTGTGTCTTCTCTCTGTAATTCCCCCATTAGGTAGTTAAAGGCAGTAATAAGATCCTCCCTCAGATTGTCTACCTTTTCCAGGTGGAACCAACCCAGATTTTTCAGCTCCTTGTGGTACTTTCTGTGCTCCAGACCCTGGAGCATTGTGGTGGCCATCTGCTGCACTCCCTCTGGTATGTCTGTGTCCCTCTTGCAAACGGGAGCCCCAAGTGAGATGCAGAACTCCATATGTTGTCTTACAAGTGCCAAATAGAGAGGAAAACATCACTTCCCTTGACTTGCTGTCTGTGCTTTTGCCCAGTATTTGGTTGCTATTATTTGCTACAGAGGTGCACTGCTCACCTGAGCTCAATTTGTCCACCAGGACCCATGGGTCCATCCTTGTGCAGTTGCTTTCCAGCTGGTAGGCCTCTAGCCTGTGCCACCATGCAGGTTGTTCCTTCCCATGTACAGAGCTTTGCATTTGCTGAACAGAGAAATTTCTGCCAGCACATTTCTCCAGTCTGTTAGGTCCCCCCAAATGGCAGCCCTCCAGCATATTGATTTCTTCCCTCCTGTTCCGTATCATCTCCAGCATTGCCGATTGGAGTCCATGCTGTTGCCCAGGTTGCTAATATAAATATTAAACACTATTGGTCCTAGTATCAACCACTAAGTAATATCATGACCAACTGTCCTTCAGTTGGACTTTTAAACTTTTACTACTACTGCCTGTGCCTAACAATTTGGACAGTCATCCACTTGCCTTTTAGGCAACCTCTTTAGTCCATATCTGAATCTACATTTCCTATGCTTTTCTTGTCCTCTTATGGTAAAATGCAATCAGGTTCATTAGGTATGATGTGCTGGCTGGTCCCAAACACCCAGCTGTCCTTCATGTGGTTGGAACATGGTCCCTAATGTGATGATTTTCTACTGCAGGTAATTCTTCACTGCTCTTGGCTCTGCCCTAAGCACAGGGACATGGGAGGATTGAGAGAAGACATTTCCAGTAAAGACTAAGGCAGTGAAAGCACCTCAAACACCTCAGACGCCATGTGGAGGATCAATGTACATACCCACATAAATTTACACATTTGTGCTCATGTCTTCATATCTCCCCACAATGAAAGCACCTCAAACACCTCAGACATTATGTGGAGGATCAATGTCCACACCCACATAAATTTACGCGTTTGTGCTCATGTCTTCATATCTCCCCACAACTTCATTCATACACAAGAACCAAAGGGTGCACAAATACAGATCCTTGTGTCCTGACATCCCTTGTAACCCTGCAAATTCGAAGGGCACACACATACAAATCCTTATGTCCTGACATCCCTTGTAACCCTGCAAATAAACTATATGTATAATAAGGTCCTCACCCGGGAGCTGGAAATAAGGTCCCCAAAATGGATTGAGCTGGTAACAGATTTATGGCTGGGCTATGTTTTATTGGTAGATTTACTATCCCCTTTTGGTTGCTTATGAAGTGTCAAAGCTTGGTCAGATCCAGAAGTGAGGGATCCCCCCTAGAGAAGTGGTTACAAGCCAGCTCTCAAGCAGACGTATGCAGAGAAAGGTAGGATAGAGAACTACCAACTATTAAAAATCCTAGAGAAGTGAAGTGATGCCTGGTTACAAGCCAGCTCTCAAGCAAATGTATGCAGAGAAATGTAGGATAGAGAACTACCAACTATTAAAAATGCCGAAGTACAATTCTGGCATGATCCCATAACTCACAGAGCATATTAGGCACTGAAATTCTTATTCCTTGTTTTCTTGACGAATGATGAAACAAAAGAAAAAATAGCTAATACAAATCTTGTCCCAAGACTATGATTGCAGCAGTAATAAGGAATGATGTAAACTTCACTCCTTTTTGTTACAGAGTACTAAAGAGAGTGACTTGGCCTTCAGAGACAGTCTGCAGCCAGTGCAGAAGTTTGCTATGAAATAGCTCTTTCATCACCCTTCATATTTTTTGAACTCTGTTTAGCAAGTGCAGTTCTTGTATAATAACCGAAGTGATAGAAAACAAATGCTTCTTGGCTGTAGCTTTTGACCATCAAAGACAATTTTATTTAAAGGAAGGAGTTTTGTAAGGCTGTAAGACCATGAAACCCTTGTTCACAGGCAACATGTTCTGGTCAGGCCCAGTGCTGGTTTACTTTACTTGAACATTAAATCTTGCAGAAAACACAATATATGATATAGAAATCATGGGAAAGGGAGGCTTCTGTTCCTGGAGAACTCTCTTTGCTGCTCTGACTCTTGAACCCTTTCTATATTTTCTAAGCAAACTATTACTAAACTAGTAAGCTCTAATGAATCCCATAACTGACATAGCCCTTTAGTTTGCTCTCATGCAGCTTTCATGTGTCTCAGGGTCTCAGGAGGGTGCGCGGTCTTTCTCAGCTACTGTTTTTCAGTGCTCTGGGGCAATAGGCTGCTGAGCTGTCAGTACAGGGATTATCTTGGGCATTATCTTCGACCCAGGTGCTTGCCCCTTTCACTTGCTTCTGTCAAATTCTAAGGACTCTCAAAAACCTGATTCCCTTGTCTTTACCTCTTTACCTCTCACTAGTGACTGTGATTGAAATGATCCTTTCTGGAATATGATAGCTTGGCTTAGCGTTGTCCATTTTGCCAAATTCTTGCGCTTTTTTTTTTTTTTTTAAACTGTGGAAACACTTTTCTTCATTTTTTTGGAAATGCTTTATTTTCAACATCTCTGTTCTTTTGGTATGCCAGTGTTTCTTTTTTACCTCTATTTATCTGTGGCCAAATGAGAGCTATCTTGCTTTATTGGGACTTGCTGATTCTAGTACTCATTCTGATATTTTGCATTGCATCACTGTAGGGGTTGGTTTGTTCAGCCCTGAAAAGCATCCCAGACAACAGTGTTAGTATTTCGATAGTGGGAATATGCACACAGACTGATTCTCTTCCCTTTGCAATATTTCTTCTTGAGTGATTTGTTTCTGGTTCATCTTGCAGACTTGCAGATTCAATGCAAAGCTTTTTATCATGTTTGCATGCAGGTTTACTGCTTGTTTCAGATCATTAGCTGCTCTTGAAAGTGTTTGTGCCATTACTAATGGCACCCAAGCTGAACCTTAGTTGTGATGAACTATTTCCTTATTTGCAAAATCCTCTTTAGTGATGTCTGTTAGAGTTTCTCTTTTGAGTTTTCTCTTTTGCAGCCGGTGCTCATTGATTAGTTTCTGCTTTGAAACTGCAACTCCAGAAGAAACTTGGAAATGTTATTCATAGATCCTTACTTAGGTCAATATAGCAAATGTACCGTCTATTTCAGTTTGTGTACACAGCTTCAAGTAGCTCTCAAACCTGGGGGTGTGTAAGAAGCTAATCAACAACCTGCTCTACGATTCTGCAGAGGTACTGCTGCCAGCCCTCCCTGCTGCTTCTGTGAAGAGAGTTGGATGTCTTTCAACAGGTTAAAAGTTGATGTTTGCTGCTAATGACCAAAGGTTTTTCTTTTGTTGGGATCTGCTGCTGCAGCATCAACACCCATCCTTAACCTAGCATGGGTTGTATGAGCTTTGCAGAGAGCTTACGTTTGCCCCTCTGATTTTTGAACCACTTTGTCTTTGAGTCTTTGCACACACAATATCATTTGAAAATGACATTCATGGGGCAAGGTTTTTTGTACCTGAGAATAATATGGCTCTTGCTTGAAAGTAAGGTTTGGTCTTCTATGACTTGAAACCCTTTGCTTCAGTTATTCTTAGTTTTTGCTGCAGCTCTAATCTCTATGCCATCAGCATGCCCTTACACATTTCTCAGACACACAAAGTCTGGCTGCTTGTTCAGTGAAATTTCTTTGCAGACAAACACGTTCCTGTAGAATCCTTAAATTCTACTTTACAATGGTGAGGTGGGCAAAGATGTAAGGGCTTCATCTCTGCTCATAGATTTATTGCCCTGCTTTTGCAGTTCCTCTCTTTCATGGCACAGAAGCTGCGAAAGTGTAATTTTGCTGCATCCCATGGCCTTGTCATGAGGGACGGAGAATGCTCAGCTCCTTCTCTTATTAATCTTGATGCTTCTGCGTCATTTTGACCAGATGCATGTCAGAACTGAAAATTGTGCAGGCCAATGCAATAGAAGTTATTGTGCAAGTGAAATGTGCCAGAGGGCCACCTCCCTCTGATGGAGTTGTGTAGTTACACCTAGGCTAGCGACATGTGACACTTGTCTAGCCTGTTTTCGAAAACTCCTATATGAGGAAGATTCAGTGGCTTCTCTAGGTGGTATGAAAAAGATTTTTTTTTTAATTTTGATGTAACATTGCCTTCTTCCTTGCTTCACTGGTAACCAAGGAGAAATCAGATCTTTTAATTTGGCTTTGCTCTGAATGATGTCTCCTGCTTTTCTACAACAGATGCCACAGGCTCCACATCTTTTCTGAGCTGCTGTGATTTTACTGATAGACTGTGTTTGGTCACATTTGTATTCTGGACTCTGTATAGGATACTCTTTTAGTGAAATTTAGCAGTTCCCAACATGTTTAATTTGGTTTCTTGCTTTCACTATACTTGTCCCTCTGTGTCCATCTTGTATGTTTTATTTGTCGTATTGGAATACTATTTAATTGACAAGATCTCCTAAGACCAATGCTTAAAAATACCTTTCTGCGAGTAAAACATTGACTTTTCAGTACACTGGAGCACAACCATAGCACAACAGCATAGCCTTTTTTCTATTGTGCTGATGCCTGAACAGGGACATTTCCTGCAGTCGTGTTGATTGCTGTGTTACTGACATTGCTTTCTGCTTTCCACCCTTGCAAAATACATCAAATACATCTTTGTTGCATTTGCTTCACAATTTTCCTTACAGATGCTTATCGATATATCTTCTCAGCCTTTTTCTAGGGTTCTATGTAACTATTTCTTTTGCTGCTTGACATATACATATCTGAATATATCTTGACTTCACTAGTGTCAAATCCATTCCAGCAGAGCTCATGGGCTTGCTTCTTAATAGTTATAACCTGTCTGGTTTTTTAATAAGAAAGTCTTTTATGACTCCATCTTAAGAGGAAAGGGTCCTTAAATTTGCCTCTTCATTTCATCTTCTCTTGATTGCACTTTTTAAAGAGGTAATGCAGAGTCCTCTAGACTTGCTATGGATCTATAAATCCATTTCCACCTTTGTTGTGTTTTCGTATTAATTTTTACAGAATACATGGCCTTCACAGGATTAAGAAAAAATAAATGAGACTTTCTTTAAACAACAGGTACAAGTCTCAAGTTCACAAGCCCTAGACCTTGCTATGGACTTATGCCACCACTATATCTGTTGGAAGGGCCATGCATCAGGGCACAAGCAATCCAGGGGGTTTCTGGAGGGCACTGATGCAGCTTCTTGACACATTGAGAAGCTGATGAGTGGGTAGACACC
>NW_010123048.1:49728-58751 GCF_000699245.1 Pterocles gutturalis
ATGCTTACAAGCAAGGAAGTCAATTAATCTGCTGTGCTCAGCCATGTACAGACACGGCTTTCAATTTCAGTGACCTGTTCAGGTTTCCTGTTTCGTGGGGCTTTGACTCTCTCCGGTGAACATTTCAATGCTACAGGTCAAAGTGATCATAAGGCTGCTGGGGAGAGACAAGGATGAGAGAAACAAGGGTCCAGCTCGTGTTATTGTCAGCCCTTCAGTCTGGGGTCAGTGTACAGGGAGTGCCAATGTGCATCTTGAAAGTAAATGCAGGGCTACGTACAAGGAGGCCTCTGTTTTCCTCACCCAGGAATGATGTTCTACATGGCGATGAACAAAAATGGAGACCAGTGAAGATCTTTGTCTTGGAATTAATCTGTCCCAGAAGTATCATAAACAATGATGATTTAGATGGACATGAAAACCAGGCTGGGTTATTCTTCATAAAGTCACAGGACTGGATAGCAATCACAGTAGTGCAAGACGGATGAAGAATAAGCAGAAGGAGCTCTAAGTCTTAACGCAGGTTTTCTCTATGTTACTTACCCATATATATGTTGCAAAGAAAATGTATTTCAGAGAGAGTCTGTTTAGCAAGTTCTTTGAACATGCTTCTGAAGGACTTTGGGAAAGGTGATTAAGATAACTAGAACTGAATATAATAATATAATTGAATAAGATAACTAGAACTGAAAGAGGGTAGATTTAGACTAGACATTAGGAAGAAATTTTTCACTGTGAGGGTGGTGAGGCAGTGGAACAGGTTGCCCAGAGAAGCTGTGGATGCCCCATCCCTGGAGGGGTTCAAGGCCAGGCTGGATGAGGCTTTGAGCAACCTGGGCTAGTGGAGGGTGTCCCTGCCCATGGCAGGGGGGTTGGAACTTGATGGTCTTTAAGGTCCTTTCCAAGCCAACCCATTCTATGATTCTATGATTCTATGATTCTATGATTCTATGATTCTATGAATAGGGTGAGCTTTGATTAGATACTGACCAACAAGAAGAAACAGCATGTTTGACAATGTCTGGACAAAGGCCAGGTTAGGTGAGAATGATTATGGAATGATACATTTATGATGTCATAGGAGTTGAAGGAAGATAAGTAGCAAAACAGTAACAATGGATTTCAAGTTGGAAGACTTCAACACTCAGAAAATCAGCAGGTATTGCCTGGGAGGCAAACCTGATGGAATAGGGAATTTAAGAAAGCTGGCAGGTCCTTAAAGAAGAATATTAATAGAGCTTTCTCCTTGTGGAGGAGAGATAAGAAGTCAGTAAGAGACCAACTTGGCTAAATCATGAACTTTTCATTGACTTCAAACAGAAGAGGAAACGATACAGAAAGTAGAAACTAGGTCAGGCTACGAAGAAGCAGAATAAAGGCATTGCAAGAGCTCTCAGTGACCTAATCAAAAAGATCAAGACATAAAGTGAGATGAAATACCCAGGTGCATTGGTTATGAGAAGTCGAAATGTTGATGATTAATAGAAGATTTGAAGAAGCCTAAAATGATGAATGCTTTATTCTTCTTTGATCTTCACTTGCAGTTGGGTGGATAGCACCATTAATACCAGCGCCTAAAAGGAGTGAGATGCCAGCCTTAAACAGGAGAGGAACACAGCAGAAGCAGTTTTCAAAATGATCATCCAAAGATTTTGTCGAAGCACTTTTAGCAGTTCTTACCGCTTTTTTTCTGAGAGCGCTTAGAGATAAGTAAGATATCCGGTGGGTGTAGAAAGTGCAGGGACACGAGGGAAGTGTGATGTAGAGGAAACGACTGTCGACTGATTAGTACCTTGAGAACAACATAGTGCACAAGAATTTAATGTTGAAATGAAGGATATTGTCAGTGAGGTTCTTCAAGGGTCTCCTCTCTAAAGAAAAAAAAGGAGAGTATCTTCTGTAAGCGCATTTTGAAAACAGAAGAAGGAAAACACTTGACATGCAGGAAGGAAGATCCAAGTTGAGCTGTGGAGACTCCATCATTAGAAGTGGTTTAAGAGTAGCTTTGACAAATATTAGTCAGGAATGTCCATAAGGATCCTGCCTTAGGCAGGGAGGTGGATGGACCAGTTAATGCCCTCTTGGATTTCTTCCAGCCTAATTTTCTACGGTGTGAGTGAGTGAGATTTTTATTTGCATGACTATTTGGAGGCAGTGACCCTTCTTCTTACTAGTACCATACTGGGTTGTGAACAGAATGAGATGAGGATGAATAGGAACACTGCTGACCGTAATCATTTGTTGTTGCCTTAGCTTTAATTTGAAACACCTAGTCACTGAAAAGAAGA
Source organism: Pterocles gutturalis (assembly GCF_000699245.1). Taxonomy (NCBI): domain Eukaryota; kingdom Metazoa; phylum Chordata; class Aves; order Pterocliformes; family Pteroclidae; genus Pterocles; species Pterocles gutturalis. Next base: position 52,017 of record NW_010123048.1, read on the forward strand.
ATAATATCACATGGCATAGCTGACTGCTCACATTATACAGACAGCTAGTGAAATTAATATTTAAGCCTTTGACTGAAAACTGTTTAACTCTGGAGAGCACTTATGGGTAAATACTACATCCTCACTTCACAAATGACAAGTGAACAGGAGAATAAACGTCTTTGTGATAATTTGTTCGTAATACAGACACATCTGTTCACAGTATGAAATTAAATCAGTTTTACCAGCTTCTGAGGATTTTTTTCTATTTTCTTTATACTTCAGAACCGATTATATCTGAAAAAGCATCTTAGGCAAAATATAATTGCTGAAGATGGAAGTTGGCTAGCGAGTTAGGACTAACTTGTCTATCATCTGTCATTTACCATAGATGGCTCTTGTTAGACTCCAAGATAGGTTGAGTTAAGACAGAGTTTGGTGTGTTCAATAGCATTAAACTGTCTGTGAGGCAATGTTTCATCCGTGTGTACTGTCAGTTCTCTAAAATATTTGTAGATAGAATTTCTTAGAAATAAATGTTGCTGTGGGTTGGTTAATACATGCAAAACCAAATCCCCCAAACACTGGCAACTAAAAAACTTCTGAGGAAACAAAGACAAGAGCAAGACTTTTCATACTAATAAATCTGTTCTCATGAGCTGTTAATACTTCTGATATCTGATTTTTTCATGACTTTTTTAAACGATTTTTTCAGAACAAAGAGCGTCACGTTTCAGCATTTGATATGGTTACACTTGCCCATCATTTTTCCTGTATACAAAAAAATATCTGTATTCTGGTGAGGAAGCTAGTTTGAGTACAGGCAGAATGTGTAATAATTTTTTTTTTTTGTTTTAACATTTGTTATTACTTGTGGGAAGTTATGCATAATGCAACATGTGAGAATACCTTTAACACCTCTGCTAAAGAAAATCCATTTTTTTTAAATCTCAGGATTTAATGAATGCAGGAATGTGTTATTCCTTGCAGTCATTATTTTGAAGATTATCCCAGGTTATTAGATTTGATTAAAGGATTTTACGCTTGGCTTACTTGAGAGCTGAGGATTAAGCAATAAGGAGCTTTCGCCGATGCTGTATCTTTGAGCTTATCGTTTCAGTACTGCAGGGCTCTGATTACTTACCCATTTTTTGTAAAACATACAGATTTTGTTAATTTACACGTTTTTAGCTCAGTCAGAGCTATTAAGTCTGCTAGGTGATATCCTGGCCGAAAAGTCCTATTACAGGCTCGGTTTGCTCCTGTTGGCTTGACCAATCTGTCGATACAGAGCACTCAGCCCATGTGGCATCTACAGGGGCTTCAGTGACAGTGGGGATTGAACTCGCCTCCCTGTTAGCAAATACACAGAAAGTTTTGGGATCAGAAGTTTTTTTGTGTAACTAGGAAGAAGGACTTCAGCTTTACCCAGAGATAAGGACAGGTACTAAGATGGCTTGGGGGATGCCTGGTTGGATTATTTGTCTGCCTTACTGTAAAACTACTCCTGACCTGCTTGTGCACAAGACCAGGTGCTTTCTTGTAAAGAGTAGAGGGAAAAGTGAGGAATCCAGATGCTCACTTTACTGTTACAGTGGTTTCCAGGCAAGAGAACAAATGTGTTTCCACTATATGGAGGCTGGGTGTAAAAATGAGTGTATAAATGCATGTCTGTATGTCTGCTTTCTGAGGCAGTACAGAGGTGGTCAGAAGAGCATGAACAGGGTCAGAAGATCACTGTGAATTACACTCCTGAGGAGGAAAAAACATCCTGCAAGTGGTCGTGCCTCCCATGTACCAGGATTGAGGGCTATAAGACGTCTTCTGTGATACGTGATATGTTTGTTCTCATCCACATCAGCCTGCATACTGGGGGTGTTCAGGTGGGAACACTGTCACTCACATCCCTCCCAGCTAAAGCTACAGCAGTTTCAGCAGGTGCTCTGCTAAAGGCATCTCTGCAGCCCGGTCTTCCCAGATACTCTATGAAATATCAGGTCGAATTCAAGGATGTGGGTTTGCATTTTGTGTTGATCCAGTGCCACTGGATGCATCTCATGTAAATATGGTCTTTGCTCATGTCAAATGACTCTCCTTGTCCCTAGACAGCTGCCTCCAAGTTAGAGCTTGTGTTTCCTGTACACTTTCTTGTGATGGTCCTTCAGCTCATTTCCGGTGTGGGATGAAGGACTGTGGAGTTTAGAACAAAACAAACTTCAGCCTGGCCTCCCACGGACAGATAGATTGCCAACAGAAGTAGCACAGAAAATTGCCCAGACTTCTTTTTGCTATTTCAAGGCCCTGGATACTTACAGATTCCTTGGGATGTTCTTTTACGTATGTGGGTCGGTGGTCACTTTAGTGTTAAACTTAAGTGTACAGAAGCAGACAAATACAGTTGCTGAGCTCTCACAATCGCTAATGCATTTAATTGTTACTCTCCCATCTGACTTGATGTTCCCACTTTGGTCTTTGGCTTTGATTTTTTTCACAGCTTTGACCTCTTTTCTATATCAAAGAGCTGCAAAACAGACACCATTCTTTTAGTTTTTGTTCCCTGAGGTCAGTTCATAACTTATTCAGCCCATTAATTGTGTGTTGCATCATTCTTGGCTTATCTTTCTTCAAACAATTCATTTGCAGAGTTGCAGTTCAGTCTTGTTGCTGAAGTTCTGGTTCTAGTTCTCGTTTAAAAAGACTTAAACCTAGATTAAGCAGAAAGCAGCGCTTGTAGCTTGTACTTCTAATATGTACAGTGGTCCAGGTGGTGAGGGGGGTGTCGGAGGAGTAAGTTATAGCAATGCCAGAGGAGAGGTGTGAAAGGGAGCCAAGACATTTCTGATGCTGTTCATCATGTATCTTCCTTTGTTTTTCTTTCTTGCTATTCGTTGGCAGGACTCTCCTTCTTTACATACCATCCTTGGTAGAGGCATTTTGACAGGTTAGATGGTACCAGGGTGCACATTTCAACATGAGCAAAATGTTCTGTTGAGCTGCTATCCAGTGAGTTGTCCCTCTGAAAGCTTGGGAGGCATGGATCTGGGTAACCTGAGGGAACGGTGAACAAATAATTCAGAAATTCTGACTAATATTTCAGAAACTGTTCCTGGCTGAAACATATCACATTTGATTTGTTTTGGTATTGTTGTAATCAATCGATTAAACTTATTAAAATATGAACCGTATGCACAGATAAAATGCCTTTCTCCTAAAATAACTCTAGGTAGAACCATTTCATTAGTGTTCTTAGACCTCCAGTGAAGAGTAATCATGGTAAATCATTAATATATATTCTGACATTTAAAAAATTAAATCTGTGTCATGATGTGTTTTACAGCTATTATAGGAAGCCCCTTGGGATGTTCTCATAAAAGGTGCCCCATAAATTTTATATAGCCTCATTCTGCGTTATATTTTATTGCAATATTCTGGTGTTTCAAAAAACCTCCAAGGTATCTTTTTTTCCAAAGGCCTCCATGGGGGAAAGACATCAAAATTTGTGTTGGCAATTTCTAGTGAAAACACCTACCATTTGCAATTGTCATCTTTGTTCTCAGTGACATATTGCCTTCTGTCATTTTCGATTGAAAAAGCTTTGGTGAAAAAGATACCAAGGGAGATAGAGCTGCAAAAATAAGAGGGACCTCTTTTTGTATGTATTTCTTCTGTCTCTCATTACACGTTAGATTATTTCTTTCTGCTTGTTTTACCCTCCTACTGAGCTTTAGCATGCTTTCCTGCAGTTTAATAAAGACAGATAAAACCACAATCTACAGGGGAGGACAGAAGTAGATGCCGGGTGTAGTCCATGTGCTCCAGACTCCTAATCATTGCCCTGGGGGTAAGCAAAGCAACCTCGGGCAACTTACAGGCTGGGGGGGGCATTGCCCCGTAACCACTCTTGGTAAAAGATCCAGATCCTGTGTGATTTCAGTATGGAGAAATTTACGGTGTGCTTAAATGATAAAAAATGGAGTTGGATATGTGGAGGACTCTCTGGGTAAGATGTCATCTCACTCTGTGCAGCACCCAAGGCAGTGGTGCCTGAAGGGAAGGGATCCTTCAGGAAAGTGGTGCTGCCAGCATCTGAGGCTCCTGGGTTCCAGAAACAGCAGCTGCTCCAGGTGCAAACTCCTACATGGAGGGTTTCCAGAAACCCAGCAGCTCAAAATAGACTTTTTCAGACATTGGGGAATACAGAGGAACTTCCTCTACACTGTGAATAGTCTTCGACATCACATCAGTTGTTTCTTAATGTGGAAATGAGTTTGCAGCTACCACTCTTCTTAAGGATTGGAATGAGTCTTTGCTTGAATTTCTTTGGGGCATGCAAGAAGGAGATATTTTCCAGGTCTTTCAATTTCTTCAGGAGCCATCAATGCCTTTCCTTAAAACCTCACTTGCAATTCTCAGTTATCAATTAAAATGCTCCCCTAGTTTCCAAGGTAAGATCAGAAAATGTTACAAATCAGAATTCTTAAAGCAAAAGATACTTTCAAAAGGGTCTCATGAGTTTTCAAGCTCCTGTTGTTTCTGAGAACTTGTCAGCCTCTTCAGTTATTTTTGGCAGAATCAGTGATGTGCCAGCTAACTCTCCTCATCGACAGATCTCAGACAGGATGGGACATATCAGAGTTGCTTCCTCTGAACAAATTGCTTGAGAAGTGATAGCTCTTAAGTTGTGCCTTTTGAATGAGGCATATGTATTCTACCGCCTTCGACACTGGCTTCAGCTACGATGTAATTCAGAGTGAACTAAAATCAGAAAAGGAAATCAGAGAAATGCTCACTTCTTGTAACTTTGTCTTCTGAGTTTTTCCCTTGTGATCTGGTTTTGCTATTGTATTAGGTGTGCTGCTGTTCCCAATGCGTCTGTAAGCCCCTTTACAGTCCCACTATTTGCTGTGCTTGATTCTGTTCATCATTATTTTCCATCCTTTTCAGTAATTTTAATCACAGGGATGAAACCAGATTAAAACTATTTAAATATGCTAATATGGTGACAGGCAACTGAATGGATTCTTATAAATGATTCAAAATCAAACGCAGCTTCCTTTGCCTTGCACAGCTGCACCTTATTAGCTTTGATATTTCTGCTTGTCAAATACATTATATTGCCACTTACTTTCTTTGTGGTCTGACTTACCCTTTTGATTGCTCTCGGTTTATTTCATATTCTTCCCAAATTGCATTCCGGCATTTCTCTCATCACAAAGGTGGCTTTGTAAAACTGCGCCACAAATTGCCCCTAATTGCATTTCTTATGCACCATAACCTACCAGAAAAGCAAGTGATCAGCCATGAACAAACAATCCCTGAGGGGCTTAAAAAGCTAAATCAGGAATTCTTGGCATCCATTCTGCAACTAGCAAGACTGGAGATTTCAATTCAAGCTTTAGAAACCACTGACTAGCAAGACATGGGAATACAGTAGCAACACAGAGTTGACAAATGTCCTGGTGAGGGGTTTCAGTGCCATGACCAGGTAGTTACAATTTTATTGCCAAGCTTAATTTGATGAGCTTGAAGCATGACTTCATTTCATATTCCTGACTAACCTAATTACAGTAGCAAAACATTGTGCATTAGCAGTCTGCAGTGTAACCCTAAATGAAGAGGACAGCCCAGATCCCAACAGACAACCTGGCCTGTTTTACAACTCTGGCAGAGTTAGAGGGAGTGGGAACAGAAAAGCAGCATCTCTGTTTGGTGATCACAGAAGTGCTTGTCCTACATAGACTCATGTGGGGATGTGGAGCGTGCTAGAGGATGGGGCCTCTAGACAGCTGTCCTCAAGAAGAAGAAGATGTTTACAAACCAAGCTAGTAAAGAAACTGGTTGGAAATTCATACCAGAAAAATTGAAAATATTGTATTTTTGGGGGTTGAAATTGCGATGTTTAGAGAAAACTAATTTGTGAAATCCCCAAGGGAAAGTTTTTCCAGATATTAACATTTCAGAAAAAGTAGGAAAGTCTAATTTTATATATTATCTTTTTGTGACACCTTTGTGACCGCTGGCACACTGTGCTGTGCTATTGCAAGCCTATATGTTGGGCTGCGAGATGTATGTACAAATGCTTACTTGCAAGAGATTTAAGGCCATGCACATTGTGGTCAGCAGTGGTTAGATCTCAGCTGCAGTGTTATATACACATATTGCTAAGAAATTTAAAGAAAATGCTGAGCAATTGTAGAGACCCTGGAGGATGAACTCCAGAAGAAGAGGCCTAGAAAATGTGACCTAAGTCTTCAATCTGCTGAAAACAGAGATTATGAATTTTGCAGTGCTCCTGGAGTTGGACAAGTAGCAGTGAGCTTAATCCACAAGAAAGGGAGATTCAGATTATAATTACATTCAGGTTAGGGAAAAAGTCTTCTTGGAAGAGCTTTAGAGCTGTGTCAGAGATGTGCAGTATCCATCACCGGAGGCCTCTGAAAAGCACTCAGTGGAACATCACTTTGGATGGTTAAGGCGCAGGAGATCTTCTGCTCAGACATAGGCTATAGGTCTTCCAGAGTCCTTTTTTTTTTCAAATTGCTGTATTAAATGTGGTAATAATGAAGTATAAAATGACAAAAAATGACAATGAGTTACAATTGCAAACAAAATACTAACAACAACAACAAGATATCTGGAAGGCCATAAACTCTTTTTCCAAATGAATTCTCAATTCTAGACTCTGGATAAATGAATGGTAGATGAATCCCATGAGAAATATGGAAATTTTGGGTGGGGAAAAAATTAATGCAATTT
>NW_010123049.1:0-2138 GCF_000699245.1 Pterocles gutturalis
GCCGGGGTTAGGCGGGTGCCTGGGATCCAGTGCCTCCTGCACAGAGCCCCTCTCATCCCGGTGCTCACCCCAGCCCCTCTGCTGGCTCCTGCTGACCCCAACCATCCTGGTTCTTTCCAGCTTTCACATCACACCACAGTCCCCTCCGTCCCCACACCTTCATCTCTTCCCCCCTATTTCCCGGCTGCTTTCGGTCCTGCCCCCACACTATGCCAGGGCCCCTCCTGCCCGATCCCTCCCCAGGGCTCTCCCTAGCCCCAGTCCCCTCGGAGCCCTGAAAGTGGTCATGCCCCTGCTCCCCACCACGCAGCTGCTGCTCCACAGGGCAGCCCCCTTTCCTCAGCTGCGAGTGAAGCAGGTCCTGGCTTCTGCTTCTGGCAGGTGTTTTGGATACCTGGGTACTGGATGTGCTTACCCTAAATCCACCAGACAGGAATCTGAGAGAAGCAAGTGAAGACTAGTCTGGAGGAAGTCCAAGTATCACTGTTGTGGGACTTCTCCTTCATATTTATTCCTTATTTTTCTTTTTCCTTCCATAACTCCTCACTGGGTCTTCGGAGGTGAATAATTCACCTTCCTCCATACTGTTTACATGGAGGTCCTCTGCAGTCCTCCTCTGCAGAGGTCCATGGCTCCTCCACTGCAGTTCTCTGTTGGGTTTTCCTCACTCAGTCACTGTCCCTGTGAAGAGGAGGCAGAGTAAGGGCAAAGGTGTGTCATCCCCACAGCAGACACCACACCAGCTCTGTAGGTCTTGGACCATCACCAGCCTTTGGAGATGCCCAGAAGCTTGGGGACAAGCGAAATTACGTCTGACAGGAGCATGCCCTTTCTTCAGGCAGCCTAATGTGTGATTGCCCTTGATACAGTGCCATCAGCCTACCCTTGGGCTTGCTCAAATCCATGCTAAGGGCTTCATTTGTTTGATACGAGGCACATCGGATGGTTCCTGGAATGTGGCAAATACCTACCCACAGTCAAATTGTGGTTTTCTTTTCCTTCAGCTGAGAAAAGAAAGTAGCATCTCAATTATTTTTCCTTGGCTCATTTAGGGAGATTATATTACTGGACCAAGATTTACCCTCCAACTCCACCCAGCCTAGAAGGGGCATTGGCCTCAGGGGCCTGGTGTTCATTCCCAACATCTTCAGGAATCTCTCCACCCTCCTGTCGTGAAGAAAAAGGTGCCTCCCCTGGGAGTCCAGCCCACACTGGGCTGGAAGCAGGTGAGTGTGGGTCTGCCTCCAGCCTCCGCAGACGAGGACCTGGTTCTGCCTGTCATCCTCTTCCTGAACAGGGCTTTTAATTTTATCTGTTAAAGCAAGCCAGATCTGCTGCAGGAAAAGATGTGGTTCATCACTGGTAGGGACAGAGAGCTGCCCAGAGGACACCCTGGCTGGTGATGGGGCTGAACAGCCACCTAGATCAGGGCTGCACAGAAAGCACCTTGACCCACTCAGGCATCAGTAAGGGAATCCCCTCCACATGGTCACCCAACCAGCAGGGATAACAGCCCTTCTTCTGCACCAAATCTGGGGCTTAAACGTGTGCTCAGGAAGTGAAGTGCCTGAGCTCTAGCTCCTCCTGAATCTGCCAGAGTTTGAGCCCAGTGTCTTTTGTACCAAGCTACCCAAGGGGATGGGATGGGACCAGCTCCTTCACTGGAGCTGAGCAGCTGTGCACATGGCACATGGGGACAGAGAAGGGCAAGAAGCAAGATGGTGCCTGACTTGGCAGTTGGGTGGCTGGAAGCCTGGTCTCTGCTCCCAGTGCTGTTAGGGAATGTAAGGAGTCATAAATGGAAACTGCACCTGCTGGGGCGGGTAGAAATGAAGCAGGCAGAATCTGGCCCTCTGTGTAGCAACCAAGTTGTCAGTTAAAATCATTGCCACCTGCAGTTGTGTGCAGTGCACCTAGTGCACTAGCTGATAGCTAGCATTTTTGCAGAGCCAAAGTAATTTAGGAACTGCTCTTACAGACCCACTGGAGGAGCTTCTTGATGGCAGGGGCAGCAGCCATGTGACGCCGGGAAGAGAGATTGCGTCTCCCAGAGCACTGCTGCGGCAGGCAGGAGGATTAATCCAAGTCTATTTTCTGGAATTGATTTAACACTGTGTTTATTTATCTGCAGCTCCTGC
>NW_010123049.1:2169-9034 GCF_000699245.1 Pterocles gutturalis
ATTTCATATTTCAGATCTGATTTCACTGTTTCCAAGGCTGAAAGGCTTCCTTCTCTAGGGAGCAGCAGTTCTGCAAGAGAACAACAAGTAGGAGCCCTCGGGAAACAGCAAAAAGGAAGGAATATTTTATCTTTAGTAACTGGTCATTTCCATTTTGCAGGCAGTGAAAGAAGAACCATCTGGTGGGTACTGAATATTCACTATGTAAACAGCGACTTAGTTATGAATATGTGCATGTGTTATTGTTATTTATTATTTATAGGATTCCCTAGGTGTGCATGACACTTCACAAGCAGAAAGGAAAACCAGGGCTCCTGCTCCTTGATGTGCCCAATATAAATTTGACACAATGTTCAGCAGCAGCAGAGCATGGCAGGTGAGGGTCAGGCAACCAGCTGGGGGTGGGGAGGAAGATGCCACCCTTGTGAAAATGATAGCGCACAACTGGAGCAGTAGCTGCACCTGCTGACAGCAGATTGCCCCAGATGACCATCCTCACATATTCATGCCCGTTACTTTGGGGTTTAATCCTCCTCTGCAATAACACCATTTACATTTATTATTTTAATTCTCTGCTCCTTGAGAACTCTGTTCCTGCAGTGTCCTGCTTGGAAATTATTCCAAACAAAAGGAACCTCAGACCAATACCTTTCCTCACTGTGGTATTCCGCTGGGGGTGATGGGACTGCTCAGTTAGCTTGAGATTTATGGCTCAGGAGCTTCAAACCAGTCAGTTGGAACAAAAAAAAGAGACATTTTATTGTGCACTTTTCCTGCTTGCCAAAGTATCTTGAAAGCAAGGACAAGATTCCCATGAAGTCCCAGGGTGACACCTTGTTGTTGAGGTATAATGGCTGATACTGAAGCTGGGGATGGTGGGAAGTCAAGAGCACCCAGATGCCTGCAGAGGATGCTCAGAGCTTTGCAGGAAGGAATACCTGTAGTACTTCCCCCTTCTCTAGTCCTTCCTTTTCTTTTCACTGCCTGAGCTTTTTTTCTATAGCGACTTTTGACACAGTACCCAGCCATTCCTCTGGTGCTGATCCAGTGCTATGGCAGGGTTTGATGAAGGGAACAGTCGTAGGCAATTGAAGGAAAGTGTCTTGGGTCTCTTAGGGGGACATCCCCCACAACCTTATGAGGACAGGGCTCAGGGGCACTGTAGGGCCAGGGCGACTGAGCAGTGGGTGCACCACAGCCAGGGACAACAGCCCTGGCCCGAGCTCAGGCCCATAAGTGCCTTCCCTCCTGCGACGTTCCCTTCCCACCCTATCATCAGCATTTTCTCTTCCTGCTGGCATGCTCTGACACACTGATCTTTACTCGACTGCAAAAGTTTGTTTCCCAACACGACCAGCAAGCAGCAAATGAGTCAAATGTCGATTTTTGTGACAGCTTTCCTAACACAGCAGGGCGCACTGTAAATTGTGACTTGTTTCAAACAGACCTGCACGGGCCATCTCGAATGGCCCAGAGCATCATCAACAACGTAATATCCCAGCTCCTTGGAACCACGCTGCCTGCTTGGTCTGTCTCTTCTGCTCCCCAAAAGATGTCTGTATGACTCCAAGGATGAGGGAGATAGGCTAGGAAGGACAGAGAGACATGTGAGGACTTTCAGACAGGATCAGGCAACATTAGTTACTGCTCTGATTTGTTGCGGTGAGAGCTCTGTGTTCTTTGCTGAGTGCCAGACTCAGTGTAAACAGCCAGTATCCCACCGTCACTGGACTCTCCCCGTTAGTCACTGCCAGCATCAGAGGAGTGTAGCCATCATGGCAGCTCCTTGGCTGTAGGAGGACAAGCAGTCCCAGGTAGCCAGCACCAGCTTAGGCAGAGCATGGAAAAGCAAACCAGCTCATGTTTTGAAGGATGACCTTCCTTGTACCCTAGGCATCAAGTTCTGTTTAAAAAAAAAAATACCTTGAGTTAGAAAGACTCCTAAGACACATTTTAGAAAGCAACCAGTTTTCCTTTGTCTAAACATGCCCTGGTACTGGGGCTGCCTGTGTCTTGGGCTTTCTGGCAGGAATGACAGCAGCCCGGTCTGTGCGGTGGGTTGCTATTCAGACATTCAGAAGGTTGGTTTTTTTCCATATACATGAAACATCTTTTACAGTCTACTTAACAACTCATTCTTCATTTGGAGGCAATTGACCTTTTGTCAATAAACCTTTAAATCTGTCTTCTGTAGTGCTGGAAATCATTCGCTAAAGAACATCATCACAGGGAAAGGTAGAGAACAAGCCCTTTTGAAGAGTGGGCTTCTAGGTGCATTTTTCTTCCTCTCAGTTCCATTTCTCCTCTTCATTCACGTGGCTTATTGACCTGAAAATGTCTCTCAAATACAAAGATACAGCAAACCACGGATATGTCATTAGGAGGCAGATTATTTACTCATTTGCTTTAGAACTGTCTGGATTAGTTTTCAATGTATGCCACTATCTGAATCATAACATGTCCCTGCACAAATGCCTTATACATCAAGCTTTACCTCCCAGCTTAGCTTCACACTGAACGATAAACCAGGAGGTTTGTAATGAGAAAACAGCAGCTGTATCATCCTGGGGATCCAGAACCTGGCACACTGAGGCAGGAGGTATGGCTATATAAAACCCCTCTCTTTCTCAACACTGTCCTTGAAGAAAGGTGAAGATTGGCCAGATGGGAGCTGAAAAAGAGGTTCAGTAGCTTAAGTCATAAATTCAGATACAGCATTGCTTGACAGTGTGCTAAAGTCATGACCATCTGTCAACCACTCCGTTCCCATCTCTTCCCTTGTTAATAAGTGTCCTCCTCACTGGAACCCCCAGCACAACTGATGCAGCACAACTGCCAATCTATATCAAAACGATTAAAATCTGGCTACCTAAAACTATGCTGTCAATCATCTGCCTGACCTCAGTGTGGGTGCCCCTCAGCTCCCGGGTACCTGCACAACAAACACAATACCCCAGGTCCTTCAGTCTTTCTTTTAGAGGTTTCCAAAACACAACCCAAGAGGAAAGATTGATGGAATAGGGTGGCTTCATCTAGAGAAGACCTGGTAGCCACCTTCAGGTATGTAAAAGACTGCGGAGAGGAAAGGATTCTTCTTTCTCTGTATCCACTGAGCATGGTATAAGGACTAAGGCTTAGACTTCTGCAAGGACGTGTCAAGTTAGGCGTGAGGAAATACTCTGAAAGGATAACAATGGAGTTGATTGCTCTGGGGGTGGTGAGGAATCTCCATCACCAGAGATCTTTGGGACCTGATCAGACTCTTGTCTGCAAAGGAGAGGTATAACTGGGGCAAGGATATGGGGGAACAGGGAAAAATGGTTGAGCTGGCCTCTGAAGGTTATTTCTCACTATGAGTAGGAGCTTAGCATTAGATTTCTGTTTCAGGAAGATCAGGTCTATCCTGACAACCTCAGCAGTATAACCTGGAGCTGAATGAGGAAAGAACTGAGCTCCCTTTTCCCCTCAGTGTTCCTGTCTCCACCTAGGCAAATTTGAACCTGGTCAGCAAAAAGGAACACAGCTCTGCTGCCAACCATGCTATATTTCTTTTGTTGCTAAACTGGAGACATCATGCCTCACCTGCTACTTTTCATGGCCATTCAACTATACCTAACTAAACAGGAAACCTCTGCAGATATCGTGGGTGTTCAAATTTTGAAAGCTAACTGACTGGAAAAAAAAAAAAAAGCCCACAAAAACTTCATAAGGCTTGCATTTAAGTGATACTTTAAGGCAAGCAGCACCAGGTTTGCCACAGAGAGCATTCATTTCTTCCAAACTATCACAGCAAATAGCAGAGAGTAACTCACTCATTTCAGAGAAAAATCACCATCAGGCTGGATCTTGAATGTTAGAGTAATGGGGCTGTCTGAGGCAATGCACATTTTGAGTTGGAAGAAATGATACATAATTTGGGATGTAATTTAAAGTGAGACCTTGAAAGATGTTGAGCAGGCTGTATCAGAGCATGGCATCGACTGGAACTGTATTTTATTCTGCTTAAAATGTCTGAGCACAAAGAACTAGAAGATCCAGGGGGCAAGCTACCAAGACTGTCATCTGCCCATCATCATCAAGTGTAGCCCAGGTTATTGAACTAGAAGATTAAAAGATCAGCTGGCTGGCAACAGTATAGATTATGCCAGTGGCTTCCCACCCTGCTTGCTAAAGGGACATATTGGGAAAGGGTCCATACTAGAGAAAGCCCCTCCAGACAACTGGCCAGCAGGGAAAATGGAGTGGTGAGACTCAGTGACACCAAGGCTTGGGTGAGAGAGAGACCCTGGCTGCGGTGTGCTCTGCTAATTTCTGGAGAACATCTGCACAGTAAGTAATAACAACAATAAGCTGCTCTTATGGTTAGTCCTCATGCACAGCTGTCAAGGTCTTCCAGAGAAAGGCATGTAGCATAATCCCTACCCCATTCAAAGGACAGGAAAATCCTGACATATGGGTGAAGTAATTTACCTGAGGTTGAAAAGCAGGATGGGGAAATACTCCATCTCCTGGGTCACAGCCAAACTCTGTCCAGGGAAAGTCTATCTCCCCAGGGAAGGAAAAGGGAGATACTATTCTGACTGCCAGTGCCACACATCCAAGTTGTCTCATTATGTTGGTTTTACAGCAGGAGAAAATAAAAATCCTGAAGGAAATATTGTTACTTTTTAATGCTTGCTCCAAATTAACTATTGTTCTCATTACTCACTTACTCCCCATGCTAATCTCCTTATTTACCCATCTCTCTCTTATATACACATGCACGTGCATAGGCAAATTCATCCCCAGACAACTTCTCCCCCGTCCTGCCAACAGCTCATCATATCAACACAACAGCACTGAAAGAGGAATTTTTTTTACTATATTCTAAAATATGAAGCCAGTATTTTGACAGTGACAAATCATAAGCATCAATTTGCAGGAGCATTTTAATGAGAATGTGGGAGATAATATGCTTCACCATTCTTCCATTCCAGTGGAAAACAGTTTTTCCCTTTTCCTTTCCCTTCCCTTCTCTCCCCTCCCCTCTTCTATCCTGTCATCCCTATTCCTTCCTTCCTTCCTTCCTTCCTTCCTTCCTTCCTTCCTTCCTCCCTTCCTTCCCTCCCCTTTGGCTGCAGCTTGTGACACTCCTATGTAGGCAGGACTAGTGCCTTTCAGGAGATGGAGTCTTTCATGACATGAAAAGGTTTCTCTGTATTTTTTTATTATTTTGATGTAAGCTGTTAAAATATGGAGAAAACACTGATCATTTGAAGATAAAATCCAGACTGGCTTTTTATTATTTTGATGTAAGTTGTTAAAATATGGAGAAAACACTGTCTGATCATTTGAAGATAAAATCCAGACTGGGCCACATATCTCTATTGCAAGGCTCAGACTACTTTAAATTGATGAGTTGAGGGAATATTGGAGGATTTTTATTCTCAGCAGTCGTGACAGGAGAATGAGGGAGGTGGGAGTGAAAGCTAGATCGGTTCTGAGCAGCTTTCCCTCCAGTTCTGCTGAAGGTGTCTCTTAGTTGTTCGTCACTGCAGATCCAGTGCCTACAGGCTTGGTTTGCACTTGCTTTTATTATTGCCACTGTTTTTCTCAGAAATGTTGAATCATGAAAATTATCTGGGAGAAAAAGTTATTTCTGATAAAGAACCCTTGATCTCACTTGCTGTTGCCACCCTCCACACTAGTGCACGTGCAGGAGACAAACAGCCACTCTCTCCTCCAGGCCTCTTTCCAAGACATGAAACACACTTTAATGTTGCTCTCTGCCTTCAGGCAAAGGGAGAGTCTCTCCTGGAGAAGCAGATTCTGTCACTGGCTGTGCTGAGGGGTTGGCCAGTGAGCCTAGGACCTAAGGTTAAGTTAATTTTAATTTGACTTGTGACCAGCATAGGGTTTGACTGTCTCCAGGGGCAAAGCTGCAGCCCAAGAGCACCCTTCTCTGCCTTTCTCCTGCCATGGGTGGCTCATCTGTGGAGGGAGACAGGGATGCTTTTCATCAGAGCTGGGAGGGTGCAGCACGTAGGTGTGTAGGAGAGTGAGAGGCTATGCATGGCGCCTGTGTAGACAGTACAAGGACTGCATGGGTGGGGAGAGGAGGCTGAGGGTGTGCAGTTGTCAGAGGGCAAGCACACATCTGCAAAGCTTCTACCAGCATGTCATACTGCCCAGGCACCACCTGCCCAGCTCCAAGCCTTTCCTAACTCCCTGCTGTTGTGCAAAGGTAAACCTATAAACCCAGGGAGGCTTGGAACCCTCAGAGACTCTTCCTCAAACTTCTCCTTGCCTCAGATTCTGGTCCCAACAGGGACAGCTCTAGGGCAGTGGGGAGACATGCTGAAGCCTCACCTTGCCTCCCTCACCCACACTGCGGGAAGGAAGGACGCTCTGCGGGCTGCAGTAGGCAGGACCTCCCTTCCCACCCCCTGCTCTCCCCGTGGCACTTGTCAGCACCTCAGAGCCCCAGGTACACCCTTCCGCTCCTCCCCTGGGCCCCGGCCGTGCTCGGGGACAGACGGAGGGAGCCGCGGGGATGCGCGGGTGCTGAAGGGACAGCTCCGAGGCTGGGACGGGTGGGGACAGGGACACGGGGAGCGACCGGACGCGGGCAGAGTCGGGGGAGGGAGAGGATCGGGCAAGAACAGTACTTGGGAGGGAGGGAGAGAGAGAAGGGAGGACAAGGGCTGAAAAGCACAGGGTCAGGGACAGGGCAGGAGACGGACAGAGAAAGAGACAGAGACAGACAGGGCAAGGACAGAGAGAGGGGGGACAGGGACAAGGCTGAACTAGGCAGGACAGGAAAAGAGCAGGAGGGGAGAGGGAGAAGGAACAGGAGAGCCGGGCAGGCGCAGGGCTGTGCTCCGGC
>NW_010123050.1:0-497 GCF_000699245.1 Pterocles gutturalis
ACGTGATTCTCTCTACTTCTGCAGGATGAAGCCAACCTGACAGGAGGGCACCCCCACGTTTTTAGTGGTCCTGCGGGGACGTGGAAGCTGACAAAGGGGAGAAAATCTATAAGGTGAGGAATAAGCAAGGACTTTGAGCTCCCAGTGAAACCGGAATTCCTTTACCCGTAATTCTTGTGCACGAAGATCCAGGCAGGAACATCGGGCTGCGAGTATCACTTGGTCGGGTGGTGAGTGAGGTCAGGGAGTGAGTGAGATGTGACTTAGTCACAAAGCGAGTGCAGAGTCCTTCTAACCTCGGTTCTGTCACCCCGCAAGGGGAACAGCAGGTAAAGGGATGAAGCGAAAGAAGGGATCCTTTTTGGGATCAGGGAGTGGTTACTTTTTGGTAAAGAAGGGACCCCGGATATAATGGGGCAGGGTTCGAGTAGAAGCAAAGGCCCCAGGCGCAAAGGGAGCAATAAAGCACTGCCAGAAATCCCCCGAGACAGCCCCTT
>NW_010123051.1:0-32514 GCF_000699245.1 Pterocles gutturalis
TTGGGAGAGCAATCCAGGGCCAGAAGAGAGATCTGAAACCAAAAGGCATCAGAACTAGGAGGGTCCATCTTCGGGAAGGGTCCTCACCTATATACTGGGTGTGATGTGTATGTTATGGAATAGATTATTGGCCACTCTGGTTCTCCGTCTTGTAACTGAAGAAAATCCTGGGCTAGTAGCTGGGGTTGTGCCCTTCCAGCCCTCCTCTGCCCTGTCTGTGGGGAGCAGGGAAGCTGAAAGTATCTGACCTTGGCAGCAGCACAAAACATCCCTTATCAGCTTTCTTCTGAGCATAAATCCAAAACACAGCCTGTTGCTAGCTATTATGAAGAAAGTTAACTCTGTCTCTGCTTAACGCAGGACAAGGGGTCATCTGTAACTGCTCTGGTCAACCTGTTCCAGTGCCTCACCACCCTCACAGTAAGAAATCTAACCTAAAGCTACCTAATGTAAATCTACCCTCTTTCAGTTTAAAGCCTTTACCCTTTGTCGTATCACTCCTGATCAAGAGTGCCTCCCAAACTCTCCTGTAGCCCCCTTTAAATACTACAAGGCTGCTAGAAGTTCTCCCTGGAGCCTTCTCCAGGCTGAACAACCCCAACTCTCTCAGCCTGTCCTCATACAGGAGGTGCTCCAGCCTTCTGATCATCTTCCTGGCCTTCCTCTGGACTCACTCTGACAGGTCCATGTCCTTCTTGTGCTGAGGACTCCAGAGCTGGATGTAGTATTGCAGGTGGGGTCTCATGAGAGCAGAGTAGAGGGGGAGAATCACCTCCCTCAACCTTCTGGTCACACTTCTTTTGATGCAGCCCAGGACAGAGTTAGCTTTCTGGGCTGGAAGCACACATTGCCGAGTTGTGTTCAGCTTCTCATCAACCAACATCCCCAAGACCTTCTCCTCAGAGTTGCTCTCAATCCATTCTCTAACCAGCCTGAGTTTGTGCTTGAGGTTGCTCTGATCCATGTGCAGGACCTTGCACTTGGCCTTGTTGAACTTCATGAGGTCTTCGTGAGCCCACTTCTCAAGCCTGTCATGGTTCCTCTGGATGGCATCCCTTCCCTCCAGCATGTTGACCATGCCACAACTTGGTGTCAGCAAACTTGCTGAGGGTACACTCAACCCCACCGTCCTTGTCTCCAACAAAGATGTTAAACAACACCAGTCCCAATACCGGTAGAATAGAACAGAATAAGTTTAGGTCAGTTGGAAGAGACCTATCAAAGGTAATCTATTCCAACTGCTTGATCCCTTCAGGGCTGAAAGAATGTTAAAGCAAATTATTATTAAGGGCATTGTTCAAACGCCTTTTAAAGACTGACAGGCATGGGACATCAATCACCTCTAAAGGAAGCTTGTTCTGGTGTTTTACCATGCTCTTAGTAAAAAAATGCATCCTAATGGCAAGTCTGAACCTCCTTAGCTTTGAACCATTCCCAAAAATCCTGTCACTGGGTCCCAGGGAGAAGGGCTCAGCATCTCCCTTTCCACGCCCCCTCCCCAGGAAGCTGCAGAGAACAATGAGGTCACCCCACAACCTCTTTTTTCTCCAAATCAGACAAAAGAAAAGGCTAGACTAGAAACAAGACACAACATCTTCCTGGGCTTGAATCTTATTGAAAAGCTAACTTCAGTATTACTGGAGAAGAGATTTATGTCATCTTTGTTCACTTGTACAATATTCAGGGAATGTGGCCCCTTAGGAAGTTTTGGAAAGGGTAGAAGGGCAAATGCATCAAGAACATACTTGTCTCACATCAATGACTTCTCATCTGAATAGAACTGTTTGAGTCAAAAGGTCACTGCTATTAAGCTCCTGCTTGCCTTTAAGGGAAAGACAAAAACTTAGTAGTAGCTTATCAGCCACAAGCATCACCTTTCATCTTAAAATCAATTTGAGCTATGGCCCGCAGCACTAGCAGATAAAGGAAATCTATGAATTAAATAATATATTTTTTAAATAATGTTAGATCAGCTTTGCCTGGTTTTTGCTCCTAAACTGTGTGCGAAAACTGTTGAATGAGCTTTTAGCAAGGAAATCATATGTACATTACAGCTTGTACCTAGCATTATCACAAACAGAGCTGGTAACATTGTTTGCATGCAACACTGAGCATGTTTACAGTATTTGCCACACAGACCTTTAGAAATTTTTCTGTGACAGAGAGAGGCCTATTATTCCATAATATGCTCTTAAGCCATGTAGCTTTTCTAGTAACCTCTGTTCACAACAGAACTTTAACTGTGCGTTAAATGACTGGAGGTGCAAAGAGATCATGGACAGCTTTTTTACCTGTCTGTATAAGAAATCTAAATCTTAAATTTCAGTGTCCAAGAAGCAGTTTTAACACTACTGCCCTGATCAATTATTATTGTCAGCATATTGAAATAAGTCCTCAAACATTTTTTGAAATGACTGACTGAAGTACCTGCAGACAGGTTTTATGCATTCAAGCCAACTCTTGTTCCTTTTCTTGTTCCTTTGGTTTAACAGAACCAACATGGAAGGTTGCATGTTTCCAGATTTATATTCCTTCTTTCTGTCTACTGTGAAGAAGGGCATTGAGGATTAAACAGCCCATTATACACTGTCTCCCCTGTAATCATGGTGTTTTCAAACAAAAGCAGAGTCCCAAGCCTGCAATGAAAACAGCAGAAACAGAAAAATCAGGGACTGTTTATTAAGTAAATAACTTCGATGCACTCTGCCCCACTTGGGTTCTTGACTTCTGTTCTTTGTCCCGTAGTCCTGGTCAGGGAAACTGAGAGAAAGGGTAGCCTGAAAAAAATCACGGTATTTGCCACAAGTTCATTCGACCCAGCTCAAAATGAACCTTCAACAGGCACGGCATTTGGTGACTGAACCATATTGAAAAATATGAATTTCTTATTGCATACCACTACTGTAATCTTATTGTACAGAAAAAATATACCATCTTCTCCTGACTTTAAACCACAGATATCCAGCAGAAGCTACAAAGTCATGCTGGGATTGGAAGACTTAATGAAAAAAGCAGAGGGAATTTGCAACAAGTTATAGACAGAGGCACTCTGAGGGATAAATGAAACTCTGCTTCCTTCACTGCTCCTCTGTGCTGGTAGCAGAATGCAGCTGGGGACATCCGTGAGAAAATTCTAGCACTAAGCAAATGTACCAAATTATTGCAACAATAAAACAGATATTGAAAATAGCTAAAGTACCTTGAAAATGTCCTTGTCAGCCTGCTGCAAGTTAAAAGTGAAATTCTGGAGTTTGTATTGTAACAAAACCACAGCCTCAGTATATTTAGGTCATTCATGAAACTGGTTCAAAATATTATGTCACATGTGTTGATATCGGTTCGCAGTTTTCAATCTTGTGTTTGGATTTTATTGTCTAGAATTCACAAAAAAAATGTTTACAGTCCCCCAGAAGAGTAATTTTTGGTATTTCTGAGAATGAGGTCAGTGATCATAGATGCACAGTGGCCTTCTAAGTCTTTCTAAGACTTGAAAAAGAATACTAGGAAGTAAACATGAGAGAATAATTTCCGCAATGGTTGGGTTTCCAAAGGCTATTTCTGAAAAGTTGTTGGTGTATGCATATTTATCTGTAAGAGTAGAATAAGTGGGGAATGATAGTTAAGTACTGAAATGGAGTGAGATGGAGAGGTGACAGAGATTGTCTTCTTATGAGCATCACATTTCTTTCTTTGTATTAGCAGTCAGTTCTCACTTTTCTTCCTGTTGTTTTTTTTCTCCACCATTATTTTCCATAGATTTTATATTTCCTGAATTTAGTGTAATGATTTTTCGAACAGCAGTTATTTTCAAATGAGTATTTAAACTTTCTGGTGAGGACTGTGCTGTGGTCCTTTACCTGAGCTGGTGAAGAATGAAGGCACGCTGCACCAGCAGGAAGCCCATGCACGTGCAATGCCATGGAGTGTGTAGGACAAGTCACAGCTGTGCTACTACAGCATAGGTTTAAAAGTTTCCTTGTTGGGAAAACCCAACGGTGACCTTTTATTTTTCTCAGACTCTTAAGGCTATTATTGATTGCATTACAAGTACCGTAGGTCTCCTGAGCACTATGGTCAATAAACTCCAAACAGAAGACAGCTTATTTACTCTGTTGATTCCATTTCTTCTTGTCAGAGTCTCCTAGTAAGGTGTCATGGTAATTTCACATGTGATGAAGCATTCTAAATTGCAAAGAATGAGGACATGGATCAAGCATACTTGAAAGGAAGCAGTGTCTCTATTACGTTTCTTCGTGCCACTGTCTGTCAGAGAAGAGTAATCAGTCAAGTCCAGCAGAGTACCAGTGGAGTCTGGAAGTTCCAAAAAAACTTGGTTTACTCAGTTTTTTTTTATGAATTGCAGGTATGTACTCCAAACTGAGAAGGACTTTTATATTTGACTGTCACATTGTACTACTAGAATTGTCTTGTTTGTCTAACAGCCTCTTCTCCATGCTTCACGGTTTGTCTAATATCTTTGTTTTGTGCTTAATATTATCCTTTTTCACAGTAACTAATGCCTATCCTCTTTCACTGAATGTGGTGTATTACGTAAATGAATAAGCAGCCCAGAGTCTGAGAATCTGCATCCTTAATTTTGAAAGCCTTATTCATCCTGAATAATAATCAAGGAATATGTTAGGGGAACCCAGTGAAAAGATAACATTAATCCTATCAGAAACAGAATTAAGCCCACCACTGCATTCAGTTCTACAACAGCAGCAGAGACATGACTGCAGACTTCGAAAACTCTCTCGGGGTCTTTGGGCAGTTTTTTCTGAACCTACTACTGCCTTTTGTACTGTCCGGTATTTGTAGCTTTTTATTCTGATACCTGTGATCATTAGGTGTATCTCAAACCTAGCTAACAAGACAAACTGTTGAGGGCAGTAAATATGTATTTTTACTTACTGTAAAGCAGTATGCAAATTTACAGTGCTATATGCAGAGTGGCACAGCAGAAGTGTGCTGGGCCCATAACCCAGAGGTCGGTGGATGAAACCCAGCCTCTGCTAAGTGACTTTTTGGAGGGTGTCCCTGCCCATGGCAGGGGTGTTGGAATCTGATGATCTTTAAGGTCCTTTCCAACCCTAATCATTCTATTATTCTATATTTCCATTTCTTATTAATCTGCTATTTTAAAATACCTCAGCATGATATATATATATATACAGTTTGGGTGTCATTTCAAACAAGAGAACAATTTTATCTTATTGTTTCCCTCACTTGAGTTGAACTTCATCTTATTAAACTGACACAATTTAGCACTGTAATCTACTTTTGGGACTATTTCACATTTAGAAGATAACAATTTGACAGCATCATGAAGTTTCAGGAAGGGAGAACACAGAAGAAAAGAAAGAGGGATAAAGATTGGTGTGTATATATATATATATAGATAGTATGTTTGAATATACATACAATATATTTAGGCATCTTTTTTTTTTTTTTTTTTTGGTAAGAACTCAAAATATCTGCCAGATATTTGATCTAGTTTACAAATAATAGACCAGGTCTGACTGTTAACAGAAACCTATTCAAGGCTTTTGCATTGCATTGCAAAAAGACACATCAGCACTCTTGAGATTGTAATTTACAACTGGAAGGGGCCAGGAGAAAGAGCTCAGAAGAATTCAAGAGCATTTTTAAAATAAAAATATACAGTAGTTGACCAGATTTAGAGAGGCATTTATTATATGTTATAGGTAGCTATACATAGCTATAGGTCTCCTCAACTCCATATTAAATCTTAACCCAAGACATAAGGATGAGCAGAGCAGAAGAAAAAAGCATTTATACTTAAAGGTGATGCCAATAAGTAGCACTCTCCCTACCACTTAAAAATGTTGTTTATTATAATCCTATACACATTTGATATTGCTTTGCTTGTGGGTTTGGTGTTTGTTTGTTTGTTTGTTTGTTTAGTTGTTGTTTTGTGTGGGGGAGGGGTTTGGAATTTTTTTCTGTTTTGGTTATGCTATTTTGTCTGCAGGAAAACCAGTCAGTTACATAAAAAACTTCAAAACCAGAATACCATCTTAATGTAGTAATGGAGTTAGAGAATTCATGTATTTCACCTATATGCAGAAATCAGAGAACAAGTCTCATTCCAGGTTTTAGGAACAGGATTTTTCTTGGTGTTCTAAGGTGCTTACATACACACAATTATCCATTGTTTCTCGTCAACAGGGTCACAGAGTCACAGAATGGTTAAGGTTGGAAGGGATTGGTGGAAGTCCCCTCATCTTGTCAAACAGGGCCACCTAGAGCCAGTTGCCTAGGACCATGTGTAGACAGTTTTTTTAATATCTCTAAGGAGGGACACTCTACAGCTTCCCTGGGCAAATTATTCCAGTGCTCAATCACCCTCACAGCAAAGAATGGGTTCCTGATATTCAGACAGAATCTCTCATGTTTCAGTGTGTTCCCGTTGTCTCTTTTCCTTTCACTGGGCACTGCTGGAAAGCCTGTCTCTGTCCTCTTTGCACGTCCCCTTAAGGTTTTTTATATATTGATGAGACCATTCTGAGCCTTCTCTCCTTTAGGCTAAATAGTATCAGCTCTTTCAGCCTTTCCTCATCCTTCTGGCTCTTAATTGAACTCTCTCCAGCATGTCCATGTCTCTTTTGTGTGGAAGAGCCCAGACCTGGACATAGCACTCCAGATGTAGCCTCACCAGGGCTGAAAAAAGGGAAAGGATCACCTTCTTCAGACCTGTTGGCAATACTTTGTCTACTGTAGCTGAGGATACCATTTGCTGCCTTTGTGGCAAGGGCACATGGCTGGCTCATGTTCAGCCTGGTATCCATCAGGACCCCGAGGTCCTTTTCTTTGCATCTGTTTTCCAGCTGGTTGTCCCCAGAACACAGTGGTGCATGAAGTTGTTTCTCCCCAGGTTTCGGACTTTGAACTTCCCCTTGCTGAATTTCATGAGGTCCCTGTCAGCCCATATTTGAAGCCTGTAAAGGTCCCTCTGGATGACATGGATATGACCCTCTGGTGTATCAGCCAGCCACTCCTATCAATTTGGTGTTGCCTGCAAATTTGCTGAGGGTACACTTTGTCCTATCATCCAGATTGTTAATCAAGGTGTTAAACAGGACTGGACTCAGTATTGATCTGCTGAGGTACACTGCTAGACAGTGGCCTCCAGCTAGACTTTGCACCACTGATCACCACCCACTGCACCTGGTCATTGAGACAGTTTTCAGCCCAACTCACCATCTTATCCAGCCTGTACATCAATAGCTTCTCTATAAGAATCTTATGGTAGACAGCGCCAAAAGCCTTACGGAAATCCATGTAAACAATATCGACTGCTCTCCCCTTGTCTGCCAGGCCATTTACTTTATCACAGAAGTTTATCAAGTAGAGTGATCAGGACTTCCCCTTGGTGAAGTCGTGCTGACTACTTCTGATGTCCTTTATGTACCTGGAAATCGTTTTAAGGACAAGCTGCTCCATCACCTTCCCAGAGACTGAGGTGAGGCTGACTAGCCTCTAGTTCTTTGGGTCCTCCTTCTTACCCTTCTTGAAGATGGGGGAAATATTTGCTTTCCTTCAGTCTTTGAGAGTTTCTCCAAGTCACTATGATCAATCAAAGATTATTAAGAATGACCTCACAATGACATTTGCCAGCTCCCTCAGCACTTGTGAGTGCATACCATAGACCCACAGTATGTCCAGTTTGCTTAAGTATTATCTGACCTGATCCTCTTCCCACAAGGGTTCATCTTTCTTGCTCCACCTTTTTCCCCTGGGTATCCAGATAGCTATGCCTGGTTTGTTGTGGTTTTTTTTCTTTTTTTTTTTTTTTTTTTTTTTTGGTGTGTGTGTGTGTGTTTTGGTTTGGTGGGGTTTTTTGTTTTGTTTTTTGTTTGGTTGGTTGGTTAGTTGGTTAGTTTGTTTTTTTTTTTTTTTGGCAGGGGGGCATAGAAGAGTTAGAGCTTGATAGAGAGTTTCAAATGGTGTCTCTATAGAAATACAGAAACATTCAGTTTCATGTAATTTAACAATGTATCCTGAAGTGGATTTGGGAAACACAGCCCAAGGATACCCACCATGCCTGCCATAATACTTAGCTCAGTCCCATGAACAACAAAGTAACAATTATGTGGTCTCATATAAATGCATGGTATTACACCCTGATCCAGATTGCTGCACTGTATGTATTTGCAGCTACTCTTCAGAGATTTGGCAATCTCTGCCCTATGCTTCATTGCATGGTAGAGACATGACCTTAGACAGAAAAAGGCAATAAATACTTGCTGGCCATATTTGAATGACATCAACATCTGTCTGAATGGTGTCATCAGTCAGACAGATGTTTTGTCTTCTTGCAGAGACTGCATTCACTGCAAAACACGGCTTAGCTAGGTGGCTAAGCAAACAGTAAGACGTAAGCTAAGATTTCAAAGCAAAACAAGATACCCTCGCACCCTCATAACCTTCTGCTTTTTTTTGTCTCCAGACTTAAAGGTATTGTGTCCTATGCCATTCATTTCAATTACTAAATAAAGGCATGGTGCACTGGTTCAAAAATCTGAGAAGCTGCTACTTTCAAACATTCATCAAAATATGTGAAAAAAAAAAAAAGAAAAATAAGCAGTAACATTTGTCAAAAGTTGGAGAAGTAAGTGTTAAAATTCTTGACTAGACTTCAAAGGGGAAGAAATAAATTGACATAAAGACACTGTGCTTCATAGCAATGTCTTGTTCATTATGAAACTATGATCTGCCTCAGGGTCATGGCTGGATTATTTTGGGGAAAAGTAAACACAACTCTTTCCTGATTTTTTATTTTTTTTTTTTTAATAACTGGGACTTGATTTCCCCCACTTGATCTGCAAATATATCAGGCTGGTTTTTTGTAAGGTTGTTGTTGTTTAACCCCAGCTGACAACTAGGCACAAGATGGTGAGATAAGGGAGACAATCAGAGGAGTAAAAGTGAGGAGAGTCATGGATTGAGATAAAGACAGTTTAATAGGTAAATAGGCACAAAAGCAAAGCAAAACAAGGAATTCATTCACTACTTTTCATCAGCAAGCAGGTGTTCAGCCGTTTCCAGGAAAGCAGGGCTCCAGCACACATAACAGGTACTTGGGAAGACTAACACTGTGACTCTGAACATTCCTCCTTCCTTCTTCCCCCAGCTTTTTATTGTTAATCAGGATGTCATATGGTATGGACTATCCCTTTGGACAGCTGGGATCAGCTGTCCCAGCTGTGTCTCCTCGCAGCTTCTTGTGCATCCCCAGCCCACTTGCTGGTGGGGTGATGTGAGAGCAGAAAAGGCCTTGGCTCTGTGTAAGCACTGCTCAGCAATAGTTAAAACATCTCTGTGTTACCAACACTGTTTTCATCCCAAATCCAAAGCAGAGACCCATACTAGTTACTATGAAGAAAATTAACTATCCCAGCCACAATCAGCACAAAAGCATAATGATTCTCTTTAACATTGTACCCAATCACTAAAGAACTATTGCAAGTGTTTTCAGTAAAGACAATTTTGCATTTTTACTTTCAGAGATTTGTTATCTAGGTTTTTAATAAAGATACTGTAATAAATTATTAAATACTCATTTTACCACAATTTAGTTAGTAAGGCTATAAAAATCAAAAGACCTACAAGAATTTAGGAAGAAAAAAGTCTTCTTAAACAACTTTTTTTTTTTTTTTTTTTTTTTTAATTTTTACCTGAAGTCCTGCATTAGGAGACAGAGGGAAAGGAATATATGTGGTACATGTTTTGACATAGTTCTGTGTCACTTGTCAGTGTTAATTAGGAAACTATGGAAAGTAGGTAAAAGTACAGTAAATCTGGGTATGAAACTAACAGCTGCAAGATAGCTGCAATTAGTTCAGTCGCTGACATACTAAGTAGAAGTACTTGACATGTAATGGATAGTTTGGGTTAGTGATTTGGATGACGTAAAAGAATATGTCCATAATATGTATGTATTCCCAATTTACAGTAGGAATTGCTACAAACATTTTGAAAGAAAGTTTTGAATTCAAAGTGATCTTGATAAATTGCTAAACCACTTCGAAATCAATAATACGAAACTCAGTAAGACAGGTGAAAAATGCCACACATGGAAAGGAAAAATCAAATGCAAAATGCTAAACCTAACCACTTCTCTGGAAAACACACTGTAGATTATGGAAGATGTGACCTGAATACTGGACTGCAGATGTGATTTTGTTGCCAAAATTTTGGGTTATAGTATGGGGACATCTTCATAAACCAAAAACATTTTCTCTGCTGAAACATCTGACTGGAAGTCTGATTTCAAAGACTATCTGGTTTATGTTAACACAAGCTTTTTTCTACTGTTTTCTGTTTTCTCAAGAAGTGAAGGGATGACGATTGAAAAAGGCAATCCAAAAAAAGAATATCAGAAGATGTTGAGACAGAATATATGAAGTAAAATTGAATAAAGCTATAGATTAGAACAGAGAGTGCTGCAAGGGCACGGCTGATCACTTTGAAAATGTGAGCAGTCCTGAGTCATGGAACATAAAAAAGAATTTAAAAACTTGGATATTAATAGATTTTGATTTATCAACGTTTTTCTGTACCTTAAAGAAATCATATTGTGTTTAAAAGTGAAAGTTTTTTACAGTAAATTTAAACAAATGTCCATGTACTCAAACCTTTGAATCTGCTTTTAAGTATGTGAATATTTAAGATTTGAAAACAAATATGCAAAGGTCCTGAGCATGGATGTAAGTTGTATATTAAATTTTCTGCTTCTCACCCGGCTTGAAAATTGAGGCCAGAGCAGCTGACTCAGTCGTGACTTCATCCAATTCTACCCTTCTCTTACCACCCTACATAGTCTGCACAGCTCTTGAATCCCAGGAGGTGATCTTTTCACCACTTTTTAGCTTCATGGGGTTTTTTTGTTATTTCCATTCTGATTTAGTTTTCCTTCCCTTTATTTCTGTGATTTTTATTTCCCTTTCCTCCCTCTCCAGTGGTCCTTCATCTGAGAAAACAGTACTAGAGAAGAAACTCTCTTTACAAAATATTTGGACTAGATTTATTAAAAAATAACATCAATGCAACAAAACCAAAAACCCCCAAACCCAAAAATATTTCATTTTGCAGTACTTCGTTTGAGAAGAACAAACAGGTAAATCCTTCCCTTCCCTGCCCTGCCCTGCCCTGCCCTGCCATGCCCTGCCCTGCCCTGCCCTCCCCTCCGCTCCCCTCCTCTCCCCTTCCTTCTTTCCTTCCCCTTCCTTCCTTCCTGCCTCCTTTCCTCCCTCCTTTCCTCCCTCCTTTCCTTCCTTCCTTCCTTCCTTCCTTCCTTCCTTCCTTCCTTCCTTCTTTCCTCCCTTTCTCATTTCCTTCTTTCTCTGCTTCCCTCTCTTCTTCCCTCCTCTTCCTCACTTCCTCACTTCATCTCTCTTCCTCTCTTCCCCCCCCTCTTCCTCTCCTCCCCCTTTCCCTCTTCTTCTCCCTC
Organism: Pterocles gutturalis; assembly: GCF_000699245.1. Taxonomy (NCBI): domain Eukaryota; kingdom Metazoa; phylum Chordata; class Aves; order Pterocliformes; family Pteroclidae; genus Pterocles; species Pterocles gutturalis. The sequence continues at coordinate 11,474 of NW_010123051.1, forward strand.
CCTCTTTCTTTCTCTGTTTCTCTCTTATTTCTCTCTTCCTCTTTTCCTCTCTTCCTCCCCCCCTGCCCCATTCTCTCATTCTCTCTTTCTTTCTTTTGGGGAAAAAAAATGTATTAGAAGGCTAAATGAAATGTTTCCTGGCAATCTAATCATATTAAGTTTGAAATTTTCCACAGTAGCAGTTTTCTGTCATATAAAACAAGTTAATTAGATTCTGAATTTATGTGTGTTCACTAACACAGGCTGATGGTATAATTACATCAGGACCTTTCCTATTAGGGAAAACAAAGATCTAATTGTAATGTTATACTAAGTCAGTATGATAAAAACTGGTAATAAAATCTAACACTTAAACTGTGTTAGTGCTGGAATACATCATACTTCCTGTTCATTTTAACAACACTGGGGACTGGTGCCTAAGGCAGTTTGAACTTGTAATAAATAGATATTTTATATTTTGTCAAAAAGTATAGAAATAATGGCATAAAGTTCAGATCCCATCATAGCAGTAGGAGGATGATGATGGTGCTGCACATTTTATTCATGTGTAATATACACATTCACACACATATAAAGAAAATTTTAACCTAGGCTATGAAGGAAAAGGTAAATAAAAAGACATCTGAAAAACCTAATTTCAGCATCCAATATGCATGCAAGACCTATTTTTAGCACACATTTTATTAGGTTTTGTCTACCAGTTTTTCTCTTTCCCTAGCGTCTTCCCTGGAAAAGGAGTAAAAATATTAACATTTTCCCATGGTTTATAAAAATATTTTTCACTAAGAAAATGGATGTAAAAAAAGTCAAATCATACTAGTAGTAACTTAAACTGCTGTGTAGCACAGTCAGCAGAAGAGAAAACAAAGAATGAATCTTTCCTTCCTCCTGCCCCTGAAGGCGTCCAATATAAATGTGCACTTTAATGACATTGTTATCTTGCCCTTTCCCTGTTATCTTTTTGACATTTTTGACTTTACATTTTTTATGTAACATGCCTTCATTGTGTACCATCTAAAGTGTAAATGGCTCTTCAAATTAAGTCTGCAAAGTACTGACTTTAAATGAAACTTTCTTAAGCAGATTAATGAAAAAATGAAATTAGATCTCACAAATGAAGGATACTCAACATTTCTTTCCAAGAAACAAAGTATACTCAACTTTTCTTTCCAAGGTGAAAATCTGTAGCTTTATGTAGCTCTTACACACTTGAATCTATACTAGGCCAGAAGTATCAAGTGAAGACCTCAAACTTATGCGTGCAGCTCATGTAGCTCATTTGAGTTCAATTCTCAAAGTACAGCAAATAAAACTACACAGTACTTCACTGAGATATTTAACAAAATCAGTGAAGAAATTAGAAGAAAATTATGTGAGCTAATCAAAATGCATAAAATCATTGTCTCCATTGTCAAGTCAATACGATTATTAGCCAATCATCAAATACAGATAAACTTTGCATTACAGCTGTTGACACATTTTTAAAATATTTTTTTTAAACACAAAGTATATTTCATATGGACCATTCCTTCTTTTTAATTTCTCTCAAATAGCAATCAAAATATGAGTTTTGAAAAATATTCCACAGTAAAATATTCTAGCAGTATAATATTTATAACAAAAGAAAAAAGTCCAGTAACTAAGAATGCATTTCAATATTCTACAGTTAAAATTAAAAAATAATAATAAAAAAAAAGCTGTTCCTAACATGCATGCAGAGATTTGCCCTGTTGACAACTGCTGGATACTCTGGTCAGAATGGTATTTCTTCCTGTCAAACAGAAACACTTAAACTCAATGCTTAAAATTCATTTTTATAGAGTCCCAAACCCAAATGAGTTTATGCATTCTACAGCAGCCAAAAAAGGGTTTAAGTCAACTCTTGTAATTCTGGATTTACATTTTTGAAGATAACACTTAAGTAAAACAACTTATAACTCATGGTTACAACAATGAAAATAAAAGATTTCCCGACCTATTTTGGTTCTGAAAACACCAGGATGAGACCAGTTACGGAAAAATACAGTCACTGCTGCAACTTATAACCTTGTACCATGAAGATACTCATACTGATGGATGGCATAGAGAGACATGGTTGAGTCTGGGAATCACCGTGTCCTAACTAGGTCATTGGATTCAAACCTGGGGTAATTCTGTATTTGATATAAACATGAACATTCTCCCACGGAAACTGCAAACAGGTGCATGTATTATAGAGATCAAGTCTGCCTATGAAATGTCCCCGCACCTTGCCTTTGCCTTTCAGAAGCAGATCAAAAACAAACAAGAAAACACTAAAGTAGAAGTCTGATTGTCTTCGCTAAATGTTGACCTGTAACAGTTTTATTGGTAAACTGCCTTTTATTTTTAACTCTCTTTGAACAAATTTATGGTTTAACTTGCATAAAACTCTCCACTACTTACATTGTGTTTTTTCTGCATCTAAGCAGAGTAGCCGATAATCAATAGTTGAACTTGAAACACAGCTCAGTGACCTGAATACAGACTTAAATGACATTTGGAATGACCTTTAAGAGTAAAGTCTTCCCTTGCATTATTTAATTCACACTATTGAACATAAGCTAACAAATTAAACATGCATCCCTAGACTTATTATCAATCTTAAGAGTACTCTTTCTTTGTAACACAACATGCAAGTTCCAACCTTCAAACCCAGTTTGAAGTTAAGAAGCAAACACATACTACATCTTTTGTATGCTAACAGTTAAAAAGAAAAAAGAAAAAAAAACAAAAACAAAAACCAAACTGTCATTATGAACAGATACTCCTATCAAGCTTCACAGAAGGAAGATGGCAGTTTTTTCCCCCCATAGTAAAAACGCTTTCACATATGATGTGAAGTGATAAAAGCCAATGTCATTCAGCCCAAGAATGAAAACTGTAGTTTTTCTAACATTTTGAGGTAGAGTGACAGTCAGATAAATTCAAATGACTGCTCATGAGGACACACAATCTTCTTAGAACAGAGATTTCAAATAGTTTATCATCCAAGAATTAAGTCAGCTCTTGAATTTTGTTACTCTTGTAAGACCAAAATTATTTTTTTTTTTTTTTTTGCGAAAGAGACTCTCTTAAAATTCCTGGTGCTCTTATTTCTAGCAGAATTCTGCACTAACTGCTAATACAGTTTAGAGACACAAAAAAATATCTGGAAAAAAATGTTCCAGTGATATTTCATGAACAAAATTAACTTTCAGCTGTGCATAAAGATGTTCATTTTGAAGGACTGAGAAAAGGAAGACAATGGCTGGAAGAAAACGTGTCACTTGTGTTTGGTGGTTGTTCTGTTTCTAGCAATCAGAAAAGGTAGACTATATAATTAAAAGGTGAAAGAAACAAAGACTTTGCTGCACAACACCTGAATAAGACTTCTAGGAACTATTAGCTTTGGTGGGTGGGTAACTGTGGGTTTATGAGCAGTTTAGTTTGCAACTAGTCTTGTAAGGCATGAATCCTGTTCTGTCATCCTGTGCAGCTTGGCATAGCACAGTAATGCATGTTAATTTAATCATGATGCATGTGAACTATTTTTTTTTAATTGACAGACAGCTGTATTTCAAGACAGGCTTTTCTACACTCCTGTTTCCATTTTTTCCTTTCTTTTTCTTTCAGTATGCATGATTGAGAATGGTCTTTCAAAATGAGTTTGATAAAGACTCCAAAAACACTTGTCCAAAAGCATATGAATCATTTCTAGATTACAAAAAATTTTCTCAGATAATGATAACTTTAAAAAAAATAACTTTAAACCAATGTCGTCAACTGCTTTTCCTAGACCATCAGTTTATTTTTTTTTTAAACTATAGTGTAATTTCTCCCAATTTAATGTATTTTGTACTTCTACAGGTTTTATTATACTTTGTTAGAAGATTAAAAAAAATTAGAGCATCATATTTTGAAATGCATCACAAATATTGTAGAAAGCAGTAATTGTAGCTCAATGATTTGATTACATTGTGTTTATTCAATTACTTTAGCTGACTCTTATGCTCCCACTCCAGCACACTGATAAGCAGCGTAACATTACAACAGGCAAGCCATGCCACTTTTGGTTAATGAAACTCCAGCATTACAATTACATTTATGACATTTTGCCTAGCTGAGGTTTCTGTTACACACTTATCTGAATGCAAAATTTGTCTTTAGATTGAAACTTGCCATACAGGAGAATCTCAGTATATGAAACGTTTTCTTCTTTACATTTTCAAATAATAGTGTAAAGACCCATACAAGTTAGAAGAAAAGTTCTGAATAGCTTCACTGGGATATATATTACACTCCGACTAAAACTCACAGCCTAAGATAGTATTGGGTTATGTGGCAAAAGGCTTGTCTGCACACCCAGAAAGGAGCCCAGAGACACCACAGGAGGCAGGGGCACCCCAGTAACCATCAAGGAAATAAACCCCCACTCTGGTCACCTGAACTATCCCAGGAGGCACTAAATCCCATGAGTAGGGAGTCACAAGTGCTCTTGAGGGCACTTCCCATACCTAGGAGGTCACTATCAGGGGTAGGGGACACACTGTGGGATGATGGGGAAGAGGGTTTTGTGATCGCACAGGGATGATTATAGGGTATTTGGGGACGAGCCAAAGGTGGAGGAAGGGAAGGATCTCAATAATTTAGGGAGAAAAAAGTGCAGGAACATAGAGGGATGAGTGAAAAAAAGGGGCTGTTCTAAGGGTAAAATACTGGGCCCAGAGACAGCTACTGGGCAGAGAGTATGTCTGATCCCGCCTGCTGGAGGAATCCACCCTACACCTATGACACCCACCAATAGACATCCATCCTGCTCAGCAAGGGAGAAGTGGGATGAGGTTCTTGGTCCTGTTTGTGTTTGTGTGAGTGCTGCATGTGTCTGCTTGCATTAATCTATGTGCATGGCCATGTGTACACATGTGTATATATATATATACATATGTATATATATGTGTATATATATATATCACATGCATGTGTTTATCTGTGTGTGTATTGGGAATGCATGCTCACCCTTGCTGCCAGTTGGACCCGGAGATGTGGAATCTCTGTCAGACTGATGGATCCAGCAACTGCAGGGCCAAGAGCAGCTGTGAACAGAGATGGAAGTGCCCTCACCACCCATACCTGCCATGTGTTAGAGGTTGCAGTGACAGTGACGGAGGGGTCTGCAAAAACCTCCAGTCTCCCTGGCGGTCCTAAACACAGTGCAGTGACAGCTGCAACAGAGTTGGATCTGTCTTGCAACAGCTTCATGATCTGCTGATGAGGTTGTGTACCACTAGCATGACATAGCTGTCTGATTTTAAGCAAGAGAACTGTAAGAAAAAATGATCAGAAAAGGAAGCAATGACTACAGAAGAGACTCTTCTCAGAGGTCTAGGTAGCTCATACAGTGGAGTACCATTTGATGTTCACATTGTGTGTTGGTATCCTGTGGAACCTGCTGAGCTAGTTTTAGGAGAGAAGAAAATCTGAGAAGCACACTAAGGAAATCTCAGAAGAGGAACTAGAGAAGCATTTGAATCTCACTCTCCAGAAAACACAGGCTTGAAAAAATGTTCAGAGTGACAACAGAGGGATCTGAAGAAATGAGTCACCTTAGGGGGACTGTAATAGCACAACAAGGTCAGACAGACTATTCCTTTCTGGAACAGACAGCAAGATTAGATGAACACGGTAAGAATGTGTTTTTAAATTTCTTTTCTTTTTCTTTTTGTTAGCAATAAACATTAGTTCAGCTTAAGAGGGCTGGCTGGTGACTTTGTCTATGAAGAAAGGATGGGACAGCTGTACCCATGGAGTACGTGAAGTGGATGGAGAGTGGAGGGTATAATGGGTCAACCTGTGAGCAGAGGGTCTGCAGCATCTCAAGCCAGGGATAAATCAATGTGAGGTCTGACACCCGAGGGGCCTCAGTCAGGGGGATAATGACAATTAGTCAGTTCTGTGCTCTCAACTGTCGCTTCTAGAAGTCATGTTATAGGTTGATCCACAGGGAAATAGAAGAATGAGAAATCTAGTAGAAAGGGGAAATAGATTTGAGAGATTAATTACTTTAGTGAAGACATAATTAATGTAGCAAAGAAATTAAGGAAGTCCTATTTCTTTTAAGACCAAACAAAGTGCCATTTGGGATGTCATTAGCCAAAACAGTCTTCTAATTTTTTTTTCAACCCATTTTTCGCAGTTTTGCACTATAGAAGAACCGCAGATTGGCATCTTACTGGGTTCTTGTGCAAACTGTTATACTTTCTTAATTTCATTATTTCTGTGGGTTGACTATGGTGTTTGGCTTCTTCTCAGCCTCTGGAAGAACCATGATCCCTCTAGAAAAAAAAGATGAGGGAGACTAACAGCCAAATTTATCTAGCCAAGCTAGGTAAAACTGGGTAGGTAAACGAGAATTTGTAATACAAACCAGTAAAAGGTGGCATTGTAAATACAGGCACAGAAAGAGCAACTTGATGCACACATTTGTCATTTTCCCTTTACAAAACTACAATTTTCTCTGTAATTTGAAATCTCTTTCCATTTTAGGACACCATTCCAGACAGGGTCCTCTCATTATTGCTCAAGAGTCACAGCTCATATCAATTCCTTGTTTTGCTTGAAAAGAATAGTGAAACAGAAATGTTAAACTGATATGAAATAAATCCTTGAGACTGCAGATGGGAGTTATGGATAGTACAGAAGTATTACCATAAAAAAAAAAAAAAAGTGGTATTGTTATCATACTATTTACTTGAGCCACAAAGCATGGTTATTATGTTATCTACCTTATGTCACTGATAAAATTGAGCAAGGTATACAGTCTCAGTAAAAGTGCTAGAAAACTGGCACAAAAAATGATAGTTATCAGAAAGTAGCTATCAATAATTCAACAGCAGACAGTGAGGGAATGTCAAGTGGGTCCTTTAGACCTTTATCTTGTATCTGATGTCTTGTACCACTTAATATTTTTGTTATAACTTGGATGTGTGAACGGAGTGTGTGCTAATAAAATTTGCAGGTGGCACTGACAATTGATGAAATGGAAGAACACAGGTGCAGTAGCAGGTGGGGACGGAAGTCAGAATTGTCTCAATAAGAGAGAAAGTGCCCTGAAAACACACATTATAGAGACACTTCAGGTGTTTTTCTAGGGAAGAAACACTAATATGCATGAAGATGGAAAGAAGTTAAAGACTTAATTTCAATGAAGATCAAAATGAACACTGGAACCAGCTCCTTTATTGTTTATCATTACTGACCCTGTCTCTGTCCGTCTATATATTGCATTCAGTGAGGTAAGTGCATTCGTGTTTTGTAATGCTTTTCTTGTGATTTTAACATTTAACATTAACTGGAAGAGATGTTTCAGCTTATCATGGGAACAACAAACAGTGTTGCTTTTAAGCGCGAAGTCAGTCTCTAAACTACCAAACCCACTTCTCCAGGAAAAAGTACATTCTTTTTAATATTAGCATGTTGACAAGATTGCAAAGCAGATTTAAATACTGATAAAAGTCCTACACTTTTATTTTCTGCAATGTAGCATACAGAAAGTCTACAAAAGTACACAAATCCAAGAGACTTGAATCTAGAATCCCTTCACCTATATGCATTCCCCTTCCTTTTAAAAATATGCACAGGGAAATTAAGGGCTGAGAGGGACCTGAATGAGTTAATGCTGGCTTTAATGCCATTGAATCACTCAGACAAAGTGTATAGTGGATTACTTCCCGGATAGAGAAAACCTGCACTTGACTCTGAAATAATGAAAAACGGTTATTGGGCCTATTCAACATAGGGTTACATTTTACTCAGATTAGCATAATAGTATTGTTTTAATTGATTTCTATAGAGTTCAGCCTACTTGATTTTGGTGGCTAAACAAATATTTTATCTGACACCATTTCAAGGTTTGTGTTGAAAAAAGATGACAGATTGCAGAAAAAAATAAATACATTAATTAAAGAAGAATATATTAATAAACATTATATTTCTGTCTTATGACACTCTTATTTTGGAAAGATTTGAGAGATCTAAATTCCCACTGTCACCTGAAACCAAAGATTTTTTTGTTACATCCATTTAAAATTACATTGGCCCTTACGTCTAAAGTTTCAAAAAAGTTTAAGGGACTTCAAAAGGTTTTATTAATTTGTTAAATCTAATTAAAAGCACACCACCAGACCCCAGTCATTTTGCACATAATTCCTATGAACTGTATCAAGAATACAATTGGTATCATCACTTGTTTCCTCTGGGAAAATAACCACATAGACTATGTCTGTAGAAAAAACAGTGGAGGAAATAGAGATAGGAAGGAATTGTCTGCAAGAAAGGAGAAATAACAAAAGCTCAAGTAATAAGTATGTTTACTAAGACTGAATTAAATATTTATGATTGAATCAGCACATTTATTAAAAAAAAAAAAAAAGTGATTACCTGAGTTCCATAGCATAGCTTTCCTGGCACCAACCGTGTTTGATCTGCCTTCAGGCAATTTTAATAGTAATTTAAAAGTACTCAGTACTCATCATTTTATAGCAGGCACTCATTTGAAGACATTACATAAAATGATATGAAGCTCTTATGTCCTCATCTCAAAACACATTAGTGATTTCTGCTTAAGCATTTATAGTGGCAGACTTCTCCAATTTGTAAAATACAGAGCTGAGATGAAAACAACTTATCCAAAGCCCCTTTTCTGCTATGGGTTACTTTTCTGTTTACCCTCTGGATACAGAAATATATTCCTCCATTTAATAAATAGGCTAATCATCATTTTACTTCCTTTCAACCACCAGCTAAATTGCTATAATAGAGTGATACGTGGAGACTGTGCATCAAAAACATCAGTTTAAAAAATAACGGACAAAGTGTTTCTCCAGATTTTTTAAATGAAATTAAGTTAACATATCACATTTTATTGATAGGGCTTACCACCTGCTTAAAGTCAACAGAGTCCCAGGAGTAAAAAGCAAACCCATATACACACAATGTTGAGAGCTGAGACATGACAATCAATATGATATAGAAAGGAGTTTAAAAGAGCACATCACTCCCATCTCTTCCAGCATTTGGTACGGGCAGCCATACTGCAAGACTCACAGGAATTGTAACAACTATTTAATTTTCATTTTCTGTAATGACTTACTCTGATTGTGACTGTGCTTGCTCTGATTTCCTAATCTGAAGTAAAGTTTACTGAGCAAGCAAAGCAATTCCTGTTTACACATAGAAGCAGTTAGCTCTTTGCAGTGTAGTTATCTGCTTTATTGTAGGTGCTTTCATGGATAATGTGGTTGCAATGTTTTAATCACAGCAGATTATCTAAACCAGCTTTGAATCCAAATCCCATTTAGACTGCCATGTTTCTTTCACATATGATTTTATCTTTTTGTTACTTATTCCTTTTTTTTTTTTTTTCTGTTTCTGACGAGTCTCATAAGCCACTCAACTAAAGGAATCAAAATTACATTATATATAATAATCTTAAGAAGGGCAGTTACAGGAATGGAAATGAAAAGGACCAAGAAAAGATGTGGGCTTTTTAATTTTTTTTTTTATTTTTTAGTCCTGTAAATGTTTTTAAGAGGTTTTTTTGGAAAAAAAAAAAAGTCATTTTCAAGTACCAGTAAGACCATGTAGCCCCTATATAATTTTTAAAAAAATTGCTCTTTTCTAAAATAATGGCAATTTTTCAGAAAACTAGTTTACACAATAAGGAAATGTCTCAGACTTACTTTGAAAACGGTAATGCAGTAGAGATGGATGTTTTATTCCATACTTTGGAGGGAGTATATTGCCAGCAAAAAGAGAAATACTCAGATTAGTGTCCATTAGTGAGTAAGCAATACTCTTCTCAGAAAAAAAAAGATAAAAAGCTTCCTAGTATCAGACTTTTGAATACTGTTGAGAGAAAAGTGCAACATTGTATTTCAAGGCTTTCCAAGGTTTCCTGAAATAATAAGTGTGAGGGAGCGCTAGCACTTTTGGTAGCATTACAAAAGACACAAGATTTTCAGGGGAACAAAAAGACAAATGAGTCCTGAGCTCAGTGAATTAATCAAACGGAATTCCATTGAGTAGAGAGACCAGATTTGGAGATTCTCATTGTGTTGATTATAGGACTGGAATGTATCAAATCTAACATTAACTTAGTTAGCTAGCAATTTGCTTGCCTTTTTAGTATTTTCATATAAAATTATGCAATTACCAAATGTAGAAAATTCTTGTTTTGTAAATAGGTTTAAGGACATATAAGAGGAGAAAATAAATTGAAATCAGAGAAAATGAAGATTTGCTGTCTTAATGTTTTAGTTCTGCTACTTTCCACAATTCGGTGACATATTCTTTTCCAGGCTAGGGCACACAGACACAAAGGCTATGGCCAGTTCAGGTTAACCCATGAGTTGTTTCTTTTGGCTGGACAACCCTGCAATGCTCATGTTTATGAAATTTAAATAAGAAAATACATAGATTAGCAAAACATTAATTCCAACTAAGTAGAGGGAAAGATAAACTAGTAAATTATTAGTAATTAGTAAATTATAGTAAAAGGTTCTAAAAAAGTTAGGATAAAAGGGTTATAGAACAGAATCAAAATCTGGCATTCAAATATGAGTTTGGCATCCACTCATTTTATAGATATTTCAAGACAGACACCTGAGCTCAGCGTAGTATATGCAAAATGAACAATACCCTGTAATAGAAGAAGCATCTGGTAGAAGTTTTCTGGTAGCTGTATTTTATTGTTCTATTGACAAGCGTCATGACATTTGAAGATGCACATGTAGTCTCTTCTTTCTAGCCATCATTTCTGGATGCAGGAGTTGAAAACACCATTAACAAGTTTGTGGATGATAACAAACTGGAAGGTGTTATTGAAAATCTTGAGGCATGAGAGGCCTTGCAGAGGGATCTAGACAGAATGGAACATGAGGCAAGCATCAATGGCATGAAATTTACAAAGACCAAATGCTGGATTCTGCACCAGGGATGAAGTAATGCCAGACACAAGCATAAATTGGGAGAGGAGTGGCTGGAGTGCAGCCCTACAGAGAGGGATCTGGGGGTGTTGGGTGACTGCAGGCTCCGTATGAGTGAGCAGCGTGCCCTGGCAGCCCAGAGGGCAAACCACATCCTGGGGTGCATCAGACACAGCATAACCAGTTGGCCAAGAGAGGTGATTGTCCTGATGTATTCAGTGATGGCATGTCCTTACCTTGAGTGCTGTGTGCAGATCTGGGCCCACAACTTAAGAAGTACTTAAAGGTATTCAAACACATCCAGAGGAGAGCAACAAAGCTGGTGGAAGGGCTGGAAGGCATGTACTGTGAGGAGGAGATGAGGACTCTGGGATTGTCTAGTTTGGAGGAAGGGAGGATGAGAGGCGACCTCATTGCTCTCTGCAGCTTCATGAGGGGTGGATATGGAGAACGAGGTGCTGAGCTCTTCTCCCTGGGATCTGGTGACAAGATGCATGGGAGTGGCTCAAAGTTGCATCAGAGGAGGTCCAGACTTGACATTATGAAGGATTTCCTTACCAACAGAGTGGGCAAACACTGGAACAGGCTTCCTAGAGAAGTGGTCAGTGCCCCATGCCTGTCAGTGTTTAAGAGGCATTTGGGTGACATGCTTTCACTTTTCTTCAGCCCTGAAGTGGTCAGGCAGTTGGACTGGATGATCGTTATAGGTCCTTACAAACTTGATTATTTTTTCCCTTCTCCTTCCTTCTCCTTCTCCTTCTCCTTCTCCTTCTCCTTCTCCTTCTCCTTCTCCTTCTCCTTCTCCTTCTCCTTCTCCTTCTCCTTCTCCTTCCCCTTCCCCTCCCCCTTCCCCTTCTTCCCTTTCCCCTTCCTCTTCCTCTTCCTTTTCCTTCTCTTTCTTCTCTCTTCTCTCTTTTTAAAAATTGTACATAGGAGGCTGCCCTCCGTGGGGGTCCTGCCACCCCCCATCTCTGCCTGTCCCTGCAGAGCAGGAGCAGCCCCAGGAGGAGCTGGGGCAGGAGGAAAAACCGGCTCCCTGTCCCGAGGCCGCCAGCCGCAGCCCCTCTGCTCCCAGCCGGGGCAGGGACGGCTCTCCCAGAGCGGTCCAGTGCGCCCCAAAGAGGAAGCTTCCCAGCCCCCCGGACCCTCCCCAGCCCCGGAAGAGGCCACCTCGCTGGCAGCACTAGGCTGGTGCCCCAAGGGCTGGCAAAATCGGGACCAGGAGGCTCTCTTTACTCACCTCAATCTACACGTCAGAGAACGAAAATAAAGGAATAAAGAGACATTGCTGTCCCCACTCGGGCTGCCTTCAGTGCTAAAGCCACCCTCCCACTACGGTGTCCGCTGCATTTCTTTATCAAGATGGTGGTCAAACACTGGTACAAGCTTGCTATAGAGGTGGTTGATGTCCCATGCATGTCATTATTTAAAAGTCATTTGAACAATGTCCTTAATAATAATTTGCTTTAACTTTCTTTCAGCCCTGAAGGGATCAGGCAGTTGGACCATATGACTTTTACTAAGTCCCTTCCAGTTGAACTGTTCTGTTCTGTTCTGATTTTTTGTAGTTTGAACCTACTTGGCTAGCAGCAAACACCACAACAGCTGCTGTGTCACCCACCCACCCCCTCCTGGGTATGGGGGAGAGAAAAGGTAAAGGGAAAAGAGATTCACAGGTTGAGATAAAAACTATTTAACAACTAAACTACAATAAAATTGAGAATAATAATTATAATAGTAGTAGTACTAGTATATGAGCCTGAGTGTCCAAGAGACCAAGAGCCGACCAAGAGAGCAAGAAGATCCCTAGACAGAGAGAGATGACTCAGACAGAGGGATGACCTAAAGAGAGAAATAACTTCCTGACAGATCCTTATCTATACACTAGGCATGATGTGCATGGTATGGAGTAGACTAGTGGCCAATTTAGGTCTCAATCCTAAACCTAAGGGCGAATCCTAAGCTAGTAACTGGAGCTGTGCTCCCTCACAGCCTCTTCTGCAACTGCAGACTCTGGCACAGCAGAGATGCTGAAAAGTCCTTGGCTGGCGTGGCAGCACCTATAAAAATCAGTAAGTTATCAGCCTTCTCCTCAGCACAAATCCAAAACACAACTTCGTACTAGCTACTTGAAGAAAACTAGCTCTATCCCAGCCAAAACCAGGACACTATGCTATTCTTATCTATATCTATATCATCTATATCTATATCTATCTATATCTAATCTATATCTATCTATATCTATATCAGATATCTATATCTATATCTATATCTGTATCATCTATACCTATATCACCTGTATCTATATCTATTTCTCTATCGTTATATCTATACCTATATATCTATATCTATATATCTTTATCTATCTATATCTATCTGTGTCTGTCTCACCTATATCATCTATATAATCTGTATCTATCTATATATCCATATATCTATATATCTATAGATCTACATCTACAATTTATCATCACTAAATTAACATGTTTTTGCTGCAGAAAAAGAAGAAAATGCAGGGCAAACTGCATAAGAAATTATCAGGTTAAAGCTACAAGTATTACAGAAGAATAAAATAGAATTCTTTCATATTAGGCAAAATATTGAGGTTTCTAGAATTCATTATGGAAGAGACTGGTACAGTGAAGTTACTCTTTAGCAACATGGAATGTATAGCCATAGAAACAAAATTTCAAAGCCTAATGTTTTTGATTAATTCAAACTATTTTATCTTATTTTCTATATAAAGCATGAAACATATATTATAAAATAAATATGCATATAAATTGATGAGTGGTTTGAGACAGATATTTTTTAAAAGACAAATTTTAATGTGTAGCCATATAGCCAGATCTCAATTTCTTTTTCTTTTTTTTAAAAAAATTAGATTTCTCCAGAATGGCTTTGAAAATGTAATATAAAATCAATATTCAAAATATGAAGAATGTTTTCCTCACTGTAACAAAATTGTTGGCTTCAGAGGGACTAGGCTTAATTAAAGTAAAATGTAGAAAATTTGCAATCTTTAATAATATTTTTTTTAAATATGTAGTTTTTTAAGATTGGGTGTTCTCTCCAGATAACTTCAACATGAAACTGGAAAGCAAAGTTGCAGAAAGAGCCTTCATCTGTTTTCAATTGTATATGAAGAAAAAGTTTCTTTAATGAATACTTGGCAGTGATGTTTAAAATAAAATCAGATAAGAAAACAAGCATCTTTCCTCAGCCGTCTCAAAAACACTTGAAACTTTTCTGCTTTTCAGAGGGCTATTAGCTCTTACTTCTGTTGTTATTATTATTGCTATTATCAGGCATTTTGAAGGAAATCTTTTAGCAAATGCATTTGTGCTTTTATTGCCTTTTCTAAACAGAACCACGTGAAATAGAATAAATGTTTGCATGTCACACTGGAAAATCTACAAAATATCCTTGTCCAGGAACAGGAGCTAGTAATGCAAACATTGAGAAAAAGAAAGCTAGGAAAAACTAAGATCTTTTCTCTCCTGTGTTTCAATAAAAATAAAATAATAATAAAAAAAAAAAAACAGAGAAAATATCTTTCTTTTCACCCTTTCCTATATTAAAAGATCTTTTTGCATGAGTTAACAATGTAGACAGGTAATTTGTGTGGTTGCCTTCAGATTAATTTGGTTTAAATTCTAGCCTTAGAATCATAGAATCATAGCATATGTCAAATTGGAATGCACCCAAGAAGGATCATAGAGACGAACTCCCTGCTCCTCTCAGGACTACCTAAAACTAGACCATATGACTAAGAGCATCATCCAGACACTCTTTGAACTCTGGACCACTCCCCTGGGGTTCCTGTTCCAGTGACTGACCACCCTCTCAGTGAAGAACCTTTTCCTAACGTCCAATCTGAACTTCCCCTGACACAGCTTCATTACACTTCCTTTTGTCTTATCACTGTTCACCATACACAGCAGATCTGCACTTCCCCTTCCACTAACCCCTTGAGGAAGGTGTAGACTGCCATGAGGGCACCCCTTAGCCTTCTGTGCTACAAGCTGAACAAAGCAAGTGACCTCAGCTGCTCTTCATTGGTCTTGCCCTTGAGGCCTTTCACCATCTTGGTCATCCTCCTCTGGTCACACTCCAATAGTTTGATGTCCTTCTTATACTGAAGTGCCCAAAAATGCACACAGGTGCAGGCCACACCGATAGAGTGGGACAATCACCTTCCTTGACACGCTAGCTATGCTGTGCTTGATGCACCCCAGGGCACCCCTGGTCCTTTTGGCAGCCAGGGCACACTGTTGACCCACATTCAACTTGCCATCAACCCAAACCTCCAGACCTCTTTCTGTGGTGCCAGTCTCTAGTCTCTCATCCCCCAAGTTTTACATATAATGAGGATTAGCCCGTCCCAGGTGTAGAATTTGGCACTTGCTCTTGTTAAATTTCATGCTGTTGGTTCTTGCCCAGCTCTCTAGCCACACATTGCTCTCTAAGGCCTCTCTACCCTCAAGGGAGGCCACAGCTCCTAGTTTAGTATAATCAGCAAACTTCCTTAATGTACACTTGATTTTTTAGTCCAGATCATTTTTATAAACACTGAAGAGCACTGGCCTTAAAACTGAGCCCTGGGAAAGCCCACTGGTGACTGGCTGCTGGCATGATGTAACCCCATTTACTATAACTTTCTGAGCCTGACCAGTCAGCCAATTCCTCACCCAAAGTATTATGGACTTTTTTAACTGTGTGCTGGACAGGTTATCCAGAGGCAGTATCAAAAGCTTTGCTAAAATCCAAGACCACCACATCTACTGTTTCCCCTTGGTCAACTAGATGAGTGACCTTGTCATAAAAGGAAATTAAGTTAGTTAAGCAGGACTTTCCCCTCATGAACCCCTACTGGCCATGACCAATGACTGTGTTGTCTCTCAAGTGTTTTTCAGGAACTCCTGGAATAGCTTTCTCCATAATTTTACCAGGCACTGAAGTGAGACTTACCAGGGTCTTCCTTCTTAATTTTCCCGAAATTTGTGAGAATGTTTGACAGCTTCCAGTCAATTAACACCTCTCCAGACTCCCAAGATTGTTGAAAAATAATGACTAGAGGTTCTGCAATGACATCGGCCAGCCTTTCAGTACCCTGGGATGAATCCTATCAGGTAGCGTAGATGCATCTAGCTGGAGCAGCAAGTCTCAAGTAAGTTCTTTTGGCTGTAAGTTTATTGTCCCTTCAGCCATGGTCTTCCACCACAGGACTCTGGGGGTCCCAGACCCCATCATTGATGTTGAAGACAGAGGCAAAGAAGGCATCAAATATCTCCACTTTGACTATGTACTTATTTGGGAGGTAACTGACCTTGTCAAGTAAAGGACCAATGTTACCTCTGATTCTCCTTTTGCTGTTAACATATTTTAGAAAGCCCTTTTCGTTGTCCGTCACAGAGCTGGTCAGCTTGAACTCTAATTGAGCTTGGGCCACACACATTTTCTTCCTACAGTGGTAAACAACATCTCTGTAGTCCTCCCATGTCACCTGTCCTTGCTTCCAAGGTCCATGCACTTTCCTTTTCACCTAAGTTCTAGAGGAAGATCCCTGATCAGCCAAGCTGGCCTTCTGCCTCGCTTTCTTGACTTCTGACACTTTGGTTTTGCCTGCTCTTCTGCTCTTAAGAGATGGCTTTTAAAAAGTGTCCTGCATTCATGGACCCCAACACATTTAAAAGCAGATTCCCAGGGAACCTCACTAACTAGCTCCTTCAGCAGCCCAAAGTATGTTCTCCCCATAACCACCCTCAAAGTTTTTCTCCTATTGCCTTCTATTTGAAACTCAACTACTTTGTGGTCCCTGTGACTAAGACAGCTACCATCACTACCTTACCCACAAGTCCCTCTCTGTTTACAAACAACAGGTCTAGGAGGACGTCTTTCCTAGTCTGCTCCCTTAGTAGCTGCACCAAGAAGTTATCTTCAAGGCAATTCAGAAATCTCTTGACCCTGTTAGAATCTGCTGTATGATATTCCCAGTTGATGTCTGGGAAGTCAAAATCACCCATAAGGACAAGGGCAGCTGACCTAGAGTTATCCCTTAATTTCTTGTAGAATAATTCATCAGTGTCATCATCCTGGTTGGGTGGTAGATAGTAGATTCCCACAACGACATCCACTTTATCTGCTTTCCCCTTCATCCTCACCCAGAGGCTCTCTACTGTGTCATTGTCAATGGTAAGTGTCATAAAATCCAACCCCTCCCTTACATACAAGGCCGGCCCCTGCCTTGCCTGCCCTGCCTATCCATCCTGAAGAGCCTAAAAAAGTCCATCATGGCACACCAATCACAGGACACATCCCACCAGGTCTCGCTTATGTCAACGATGTCATAGGTCTGGGGACTGGGCCAAAGCTTTTAGCCCTGCTTGTTTGTACCTCATGCTGCACACATTAGAATAAAGACACTTCACCAACCCATGATCAAAAATCATAAAATTCTGACAGTGACACCAGGTTTGGAACCAGATATTAGTCTGCTGGGTCTTCCTGCTTCTTCCCTCATCATTACCTGCAAGTGGAAGGTAAAGAAGAACACTGCTTGTGTTCCTGATCCTTTAACCTGCCATCCCAAGGTCCCAAAGTCTCTCCTGATTGCCCTTGGGCTTCTTATTTCAAATTCATTGCTGCCTACATGAAAAATCTATAATGGATAATAATTCAAGAGCCGTACCAAGGTAGGAAGTCTTCTCATCACATCTTTAACCCAGGCCCCAGGAAGGCAGCAGACTTCTGTAAGAAGTGTGTCAGGCCTTGCCATTTGACAACTTGTAAATTAAACTGCAGATGAAGAAATTTATAAAAAAATTATAGCAGTCTGTTCTTTAACATATATGTTCCTGGATGTTTCTCACTCACAAGGGCTACCAAACAGATGTGAAGACTGCTGTCTCAAGGGATGCCACTGTTCCTTCCCACACATAATCGGGCAATGTAGGACTCCACTAAAGATGCTTTTCTTCATGTATCTCCTCCATCTTTTTCTTAATTTGTTTTTTTGTTTTATTTTGGGGGTTTTTTGTTGCTTTTGTTTTTTGGTTTTGTTTTGTTTTTTGGTTTTGTTTTGTTTTTTGGGGGTTTTTTTGGTTTCTTTTAGAGACCCAGGTTAATCTTTTCAGATATAAGCACAAGAGAAACCTCTTAAGATTTGAGTAAGAATCTGTTGTGACACAAATATTACATGCATCTACATGTGCATGTGGGGAATTGTGGTCCTTTTGTTTAGAGGTCTCCTACAAGCAAAAGCGACTTATAAGTTAATTTCATCACTGGAAGATAACATGATACTATCAACATATTAAATTGTTTCCATGGAGACAAATGGATTCTAACAAAATGATTCTCATCAGGAACTCAATAAAAATTACATGAGATCTTGAGATAGGTATGAAATTGACACAGGTCAATACAATTTAATTTGCAATGTCACAAACACGTTTCCTACTTTCTGTATTATAGTCTCCCTATAATTCTTCCTTAGTATCTATTTTAAAATCACAACTTTACAATACTCATTAACTGTTATTTCTTTAGTTTCTTCGGTTCTGAGGATCCCTTAAAACTTTGTTTGGATTGTTTTGTTGACTGTTTCTTTTGGACAGGAAAGTGGCTTCCCTTCCCTTCCCTTCCCTTCCCTTCCCTTCCCCCCCCCTTCCCCAATGGGACTTGAAGATGTCTTGCACAGTCCAGATGTGTTCTGTTTCACATTTGTTTAAAAATTGAAGGGGACTGGGAAAAATCCAGTGGAGAGATGAAAGACACAACATTCACCAGTACACACAATTAAACACACATATTGCGAGCTTTATTTTTTATTGCCATTGGTCTCCACTTAGGAATAATTTAAAACGGACATTTTCTGATATTTTTATGACAACCTCAGCAAACTGTTCACAGTCCAAAATTTATTGCTAAAAATGTTAAATAAAGTTCCATAACTGGAGGGTTATAATCAACAGGGGAGAAATGATGCACTGATAACAATGTTAAATGGTTCTAATGTGACTGTTTTCTTCTATAATGCCTCATTCATTCCATTTTGGTAATACACTAAACAAGCTGCTCTAACAGGCAAGGAAAAATAAAATGTAATCTATTCAAGAGTGAGCAGCTGCCAGCAGACTTTTTATGACCAAAAAAGACAAAGTTTTGAGATCCCAGTGTCTGTTTACACCTGGTGGATTAAACTTAGAGATTCCTACTGCTTCTAACAGAAGGGGGAGCTTAGTTTCCTAGTGGAAGTTGAGAGCCATTCCCTGTCTGGCCTTGTGATGCTGTCTATGTAGGTGCACACCAACTCCTGCCTCATCATAGTAACCTAGCTTCCATCTGCTGAGATGGGCTGTGTGAGTATTCAAGTGGTGCTGAGTCAGATTTTAAATTGAGGGGATAGTGTTCAGATACAGAAATTCCATATTGACAAGCAGCAGGTAATGAGTTTTATAATTACTTAGATATACTTGTTGAGATAGGCTAAAAATTGACCTGTACTTCAGACTTTAGCTGGTTATGCTTCATATTACAGTGGCTTCTTGTAGCTGTGACAAGGTCATGAGTGAGACAAAGCCAGTGAACAAAGACATTATCTTTTATTACAAATATTAATATAGCTAGAAAAAAATCAGTCAGAAGAAGGAAAAAAAAAGTAAAACTCACACCCTAACAAGCTTTGGTGATAAATACTAATTGTATTTCTGTGTCAGTTCTGGCTTGGATACTGCTGGGTTTTTTTTTGTATGTAGGCAAAGACCCTACATTCCCAAGGCTGGGCTAGTTTTTTTAATCCACAATTCATGGTCTAATAGGAAATGTTACAACCACTAGGACTACTCAGAGAGAAATGGCTGCTGTACAACATTGCCTACAAAATGCCAGCTAACAGAGAAGTTTTGAGGTTGAGCAACATGCATATTAGATGTAGACAATTGTCTCTGAAATGCTCACTACAACCAGAATGAAACACAGCTGGATATTGCATACACATCTGTGAAGAGCTAGAGGATCCAGGCATGCCTTTCCAAAAAAAACCAAAAAACAAAAAACAAAACCAACCCAAATATGGATGATAATTTAAAAAAATGCACCTGAACAGGGGAGGAGGTATGACATCTTATGCAGTCAGGCAGCCTTATCATTTTTTTTCTAGGGTTTTCTAAGAATAAATCTGTCTTCAAAACCAGCCTAACACAGTTTGGTTTTTTTATAGTTTTTGAATGCTGCATGAACCAGAGAGGGAGACCTCAATCACCTCTGCCTGGCTTGAAGTGACAAGGTTAGTACTGCCTGCGCTGGAAAACAAAGAAGCATTAGACAAACTTTGTTAAGTAACTACTGCTGCTGACTTCCCACTTTCATTAAGACATCTGAGAGGGGAAAGCAGGGCAGAACAGATGCTGGTGACAGCCAGTAGTGGCCCATCATCAGGGTACCTCATAGGACAAAAAACTTAGAATTCTTAGAATTTAAATGTCTATCCATCCCACTCAGGAAAAGAAAAACCCACTCCTTCAGATGGTAAACCACTGTGTGACAGGGTTCTACATCCAGTTTCAAAATATCTGAGAAATGTTGATGACTCTCTTTGTCTGGAAACAGTAAGTTTAGCTCTGCTCTGCAACCTCTTATGTCTGTGTACAACCATGATTGCACTGCTGGAGCCACCGGGGTTACTCCTGAGTTTACCAGAATAACCAAGAGCAGCATTTGGCATCATGTATTTGAAGGGCCATTTCTAGGACAGCAAGAATAATGGTTTGTAAATTGAAAAAAAAAGATTCTCTTAGGTCAGACAGTGATTCTGATAGCTGATGGGGCAGAGAAAATTGAGCTTTCTAGACAGAGCAACACAAGCACAAACATATATAAACTCTGTGGCATGCCAGAGGGAAGGGCACCAGAGAGATACCCCGCAACTGGGGGCGGACCCCCTGCCCTGTCGTGCTGAGGAGGGGGATTTGAGGGACGGGGAGGGTTGGGAGAGGGTCCCTGCTCGGCGTCGTGGGCAAACCCTGCCTCTGCCTGCGCCATGTCCCCAGGTCCCCC
>NW_010123051.1:32602-32835 GCF_000699245.1 Pterocles gutturalis
ATTCAGACTGCCTTTCCTGCCTCTGCCAGGAAAAGAAGAAGGGTGGTTGTAGTAGGCGACTCCATTCTCAGAGGAACGGAGGGCCCCATTTGCAGACCAGACCCGAGCCGTAGGGAAGAGTGCTGCCTCCCTGGGGCCCGGGTCAGGGATATAACTAGAAGGCTCCCTGAGCTGGTTCACCCCACTGATTACTATCCATTACTCGCAGTGCAGGTGGGCAGTGATGAAATTGC
>NW_010123052.1:0-507 GCF_000699245.1 Pterocles gutturalis
TGCCCTCAGCTGTTTCTCACACTGCACAGTACCACACCTGGCACCAACATGCCTCTCAAGAGGGCTAAAAGCGATCTTTATTGCCTGCAAGCACAAATATCCACACAAGAAGTTGCAATTTTTGATCATAATATAACAGAGGTAAAGATACAACAGCCACAGGTGTGCTCATCAGTCTGGGCTTGCACAGCATACTGCAGTGATTTATTTTTCTTTTGACTCAGGAGTAGATTCTATGTCACATTCTATACAGAGGGAAGGATTGTGCTTTTCACCTGTTATTTTTGCAGCATCAAGCTCTCTCACCTAAATAGGCTGACACCTTCTTTCTTAGGCAGCTGAACATCCTCATGAAGGGCAACCTGATTCATCACAGAACTCCTCCGAGTACTCCCAATTCTGACTCTGTACTCATGAATTGCAAAATGGCACCGAGGTGTCACGTACAGAGACTGAAGACGAGAGAGGAAAGCATGAGCAAAGACTTCAAACCTCAATTAAGTCAGA
>NW_010123053.1:0-1850 GCF_000699245.1 Pterocles gutturalis
CCCCACCCAACCCATCCTGGGATTCTATGTGCCCGCTATTGCCATCGGGACCTACTCGGGCTGTGCCATGGCAGAGCATCCACAGGACCCCCCTTCCTTCCCTCTCCCCCCAGCCCCTTCCTATTTTTCGTACATCTGTGTCAAGTTGTACAGAGTTGTGGGTGCCACCTTGTGCACAGGCACGACAAGCAGGACTTGTCCAGAAGCATCAGTGATCCCAGACGTGCTCGTGGCATGTGGGCAAAACTGGAGCTGCTCTTGACCGGACACTGGGAAGGAGCCAGTGCACGGTGCTGGAGCTGGTGCATGGTGCTGGTGTGCAGTGTTGGTGCACGGTGCCAGTGCGTGGTGCTGGTGCCGGTGCATGGTGCTGGCATGCAGTGCCAGTATGCAGTGCCGGTGGACGGTGCCAGTGCACGGTGGTGGTGCCAGTGCACGGTGCTCGTGCCGGTGCATGGTGCTGGTGCTTAGTGTTGGTGCACCGTGCCGATGCATGGTGCTCGTGTCGGTGCGTGGTGCTCAGTGTTGATGCACGGTTCTGGTGCTGGTGCGTGGTGCTGGTGCCAGTGCACGGTGCCGATGCATGTTGCTGGTGCGCAGTGTTGGTGCACGGTGCCAGTGCACGGTGGTGGTGCCTGTTCTGGTGCGCGGTGCCGGTGCACGGTGCTGGTGCGTGGTGCTGGTGCCAGTGCATGGTGCCAGTGCACGGT
Organism: Pterocles gutturalis; assembly: GCF_000699245.1. Taxonomy (NCBI): domain Eukaryota; kingdom Metazoa; phylum Chordata; class Aves; order Pterocliformes; family Pteroclidae; genus Pterocles; species Pterocles gutturalis. Next base: position 711 of record NW_010123053.1, read on the forward strand.
GCCGGTGCGTGGTGCTGGTGCGCAGTGTTGGTGCACGGTGCTGATGCAGGGTGCTGTTACACGGTGCCGGTGCATGGTGTTGGTGCGCGGTGCTGATGCATGGTGCCGTTACACGGTGCCGGTGCATGGTGCTGGTGCGCAGTGTTGGTGCGCGGTGCCGGTGCTTTCCCGTCAGCCCCCCTTGGGGACACACGATGCCTCTGTTTCCTTACGGCCGCAGGTGCTTTGGTTGTGCTGCCGCGGGGAGAGCCTGGTGTCCCCGCCTGACCCAGAGCTGAGGACCCTCTGCCTCCGGAGGAGGATGAGCAGGGTGAGAGCTGCCTCGGAGGAGGATGAGGAGGGGGAGAGCTGCCCCTGAGGAGGATGAGCAGGGTGAGAGCTGCCGCTGGTGGTCCAGGCGGAGGGTTATCTATCGCCATTAACCCTTTGCAGCCTGTTGCTGTGCCGATCAGTCCTTACCATCTCTGTTTCTTGGCGTAGCCTGTCTTTTTGCCGGTCAGATTAATTCCTTGGCTCTTTGGGACAGTTTTTCCCAGGACTGCAAGGACAGGGCTCGGTGGACGACCGCCTCATCGGAAGATCCGTGGGGAGCCATCAGCCCCTCGTGTCCCATCAGCCTCCAAGAAATCTCCCTCCAGATTAGGTAAACGCATCGGGCGGTGCACAGCAGCGAGGCCGGAGCAGCACGTGGGGTCACCCAACGCTGTGTGACGTCCCCACACCCCCCGAGCCACTGCAGCACCAGGGCTGGGCTGCACCTGTCCTGCCGCGGGGCTCCTCGTCCTCACCATCCGCACGTGCTCATGGGGGGCTGCTGGGCACTCGCTTCTTTTGGGGGGTTGCCAGAGCACCTGCGTTCACCTCTGCAATGCTGCATGTCCCCTGCGTTGGGGTCTCACTGTTCTGGTCACGTGCCCCCCAGTAAAAAAACCATTTTTGAGCACACACCCCGCCACGCGCATACATTTAATTATTAATTATGTACTTGGGCCACTCTGCTGGTGTATGATGTGCGCCGTAAAGCACATGCAAAAATAGAACCTAAGAAATAGTGAGATAAGGGTGGAATAAGCACCACTTCAAAAATACTTGAAAATTTTATTAATGGGACAAAAAAAAGTTTTTCCCACACCCCTGTGG
>NW_010123054.1:0-36449 GCF_000699245.1 Pterocles gutturalis
CCCGGGCCTGCCTCCGCACTCCCCGGGCCTATCGACCGGGTTGTCCCCCTGCCCGCTGCCCTGCCCGCTGTCCGGTTTGTCCCAGCTACAGTTTTGTCAATTAAACTTCTTTCCCATTGTAGATATGAGCTTTGTCCTGCTTTGGCCTGTGCACGGGGCTGCCTTCCTCAGCATCACTGTACTGTGATAACATGCTTTACAGATATATATAAATGTATATGTAAATTCATCCTTTTTCCAGGTTATCCATGTGCTAGACATTAGCCCGGTGCAAAGGCTTCATGACCCGTCTGAAGACCGGACACTGAACGCTCACGTACAGGCTCCTGACCTTACACAGATGTGAAAATCCACCTGAGAAAGCTCCTGGTGCGAGTGGGGTCTGCACGGGGTCAGGGCCTCAGCGGAGAGTGGCCAGAGAAAAGGCCGGTAATATAAAAGCAACAGACCTGAATGGTGAAGCTCTACCTGAGGCTCCGTTATTTTACATTTCTTAGCCCGTTCTCCATTTTTCAGTGGTGCGGTTGCATCCTTCCAGATAGAGAGGTGATCCGGCCAACAGCAATAACAACAAGCAGTTACTCAGTCCACAGCTATGAGGTGCTAAATAAATATACGGGGCCAAATCCAGCTTTCATTTCCTTCAGTGGAGATTTGATTGAGCCCTTACTCGTGAATTCTCGCGCCAGTGTATCACAACAAACAAATGGCAGGGATCCATGTCAGGAGATGATGTGTGCACTTTGCAGCTGTTCATACCGACCGACCACAATGCCATTTAACTATCACCAGGCTGACTGACAAATTAAATATTTGATGAGATTTCTTTGGACTTAGATGATTCAGAAGAGTCTAAATTTTAAAATTTCAGACTTTTCAGACTCTTCATAAGGGAACAAGTGCTTGGCAAATGTGAACGTTAGCCCCACATTTCCCAAGATAACATAGTTTCAGTATAAGCAAGCCTGGCCTACCATAAACACTGTTTACGAATGCAGTTGAGGTTTAGGGCATTGTGAAACACTATGTCAAATGTTCATTCATAGTTTCAACATGTTGCATTGCTGATGTAATGTCACAAGGCTCTATATGGGAATAGTAGCAAGGTTTTTTCCAAGCATGACAGCATTCTTTTCAAGTGGACTTAAGCCTTGATAAACTTTGTAAGACTTGTACAGAAAAGGAATAGTCTAGGTGTCCCTAGCAGTTAATTCATTGATTTTCATTAGCACGTTAGGTCGTGAGTTTGTGCCAAGTTTTTATCGATAGCAAAGCCAATTTAGGGATTTAATCCCTCCTCATGTAAAAAGCCAAAGAAATTGAAACTTCAGAGAGCAGGCTTTCTACGAAGTAGGTTTTTGACCGGTACATGTTTGACAGGCTCCAGCTCCAATGTCAGGACACAAGATCCTCTGCTGACCCTGGCTGTTACCTTCTGAAGAAATAGTTGCTAAATGACATGGGCCCAACTGGTTAATGTTTGTCTGAGAAGTCTTAATGATTTGTCTGTGCCCCTAGAGGCCACTCTAGGTGTAATTTTATTAAATTAAAACTTATTTAACAAATAAACTGAGTGCTTCTATCTTGAATACAGTGAATTTATGGACTCATAAAAGAAACTGTAAATGTGTTTTATTTTTATATTTATTTTTTAGGACAAAATATATATTTATATCACAGTGGAGAAAATATACAAAAGTCAGAAATACCAGTGTCACTTAGTCAAAAAGTCAGAGCAGAGACTGGTTTAATATTTTCAGGGAGCAGCAAGAGCAAGCTGCTCCATAAAAGAAGACGAGTGGGTGCTGAGTGTGACCCCAGCACAGGCCATGCCCTCCAGAGCCAGGACACAATCCTACAACTTCCAAACACAGTGGGCAGAACCCAGCAATGGTTTCATAGAGTGCATCAACAGTCCCATGCAGTGCAAGGGGATGAGTCCAGAGGGTCCAGCCATGAGCAGAAGACAGTACTACAGTGTAGGTTCAAGGTCCGTCCAGGAGTCAGGGCTGGAGGCAGGTTCACCTGAGCTTGGATGACCGAAGAGCAGCAGGGTGAGTGAGTGAGGATCCCAGCTGAAGCTGTACAGGGCAATTAAGTCCTGTCAGTGCATTCAGGGCCCTGACAAACATACACTCAAGGAATAATACTTTTGTATGCATGCTGTGTTAACACCCACCTGCCTCACCTGCTGCAATGAAGTTAGCTCCGTACACAGTTTCCCATCTTTTTCACCTCCTTCTTATTTAATATTCCACGAGATTTTTTGCTTTCTCCTAATAATCATTCTCCACCTTTTGGTTGTTCCTTTTTCCCTCTGCAGGCATATATGTTGTAGCAAGGTGGGTGTTGATCTCTTCTCCTAAGTACCAAAGTGACAGGACAAGAGGAAACAGCCTCAAGGTGCTCCGGAGGAGTTTTAGATTAGATATTAGGAAGAATCTCTTCACCAAAAGGGTTGTCAAGCATTGGAACAAGCTGCCCAGGGAAGTGGGTGAGTCACCATCCCTGGAGGTATTTAAAAGACAGGTAGATGTGGTGCTTAGGGACATGGTTTAGTGTTGGACTTGGCAGTGTTAGGTTTATGGTTGGAGTCAATGATCTTAAAGGTCTTTTCCAACCTAAATTATTCTATGATTCTATATGCACATTGCTTCCAGGTACAGCTGGACTGCAGAATTGTTCATCAAACTCTAGTCTGTTAAAAAGATGTCATTACTCAACATTTCCTTCACTCCCCGCAATCAATACCAATCTTTTCTACTTCTTATTTAAAATCATATATGTAGGGCCGTTTCGTCTGTGTATGGGAGAAACACAACTGACCAAGCATTCAAATCCCAAGAAAATTAATTTCTTTTACTTTCAGTATTTTTGTTAACAAACAAAGAAAGAAGGCTGTGAATATGAATGTCCTGGGGACTTAAAAACAGAGAATCCTAGAAATACAGGTGTAGGACTGACCTCTAGTCCATCCCCATGCTCTAAGAAATGAATCAATATATACGAATAAATTATTTCTAAATACCTGTATCTCTAAATATACATTGGTCTTAAGCACCTTTCACACATCAGTAGTCAGTATAGTTTTGGTAAACAACTGCAAACTGTGAAGTTCAGCAATGTGCCTAGCTTCTTGCAACAGAAAGTCATGAATTTTCTCCTAGCATCCAGTTTGTATTTCCATCCTCCTGTTGTGCAAGTAAACTCTGAATCATAACATGTACGTATAGTGCCCCAGTCTCAATGTGGTTTACATCTCCTCTGAGATGCCCTGTAGGTTTGATAGTCTATGTTGTTTTTTGTTTGCAGGTGTGGGACAGAGAGGGAGACATCAGAGGAGATTGTGCCTGAGCAGAGGGTTAAGTTCTGGCATTGGCATGGAGTGGGGGTAAGTGTTCAGAGCCTGTGCAGGTACCTTCTTTTTCTTGTAAATGCCCACCACAGAAATAAAAACAGCAACACACACAAGTTAGTCACATTTGCTGAAAAAATGGACAGGGACATGTGATTCAATCTGCATTACAGGGAAACTTAGCTATAGATTCTCTCCTGGGCCTGCCTATTGGTACCGAAGGATAAGAAAAATGTTGTGGTTCGTATCTGACTGTTTTAAGATGGTGCTCCCTGGTCTTCTTTTTCCTTTTTTACTATGGGTGACTTGGAGCAAAGCCATCTTCTAAATGTAGCTTGTTGACACCTTGGTACTAGGCAGAAGAAAACCAGGAAAGAAGATTTTTTGTGAAGCAATAATGTAAAAAAGAAAATAATTCCTTCCCAACAGTGATGAAGATCTTGAATTCATGATGTGCTGAGTGCTAAGGATAACATTACTGAGGTGACTTACAAACTTCTAAAATTATGGAGCTACAGGTACCTTACTGTAAGTAGACTAAGACACTGCCTCTGTCAGGAACAGATTTTACAGTTTTCGTAAACACTCTATATATTAAAAAAATCAATGGCATTTAAAAAGAAAATAAATATTATGTACTTTGATTTTACCTTTTGAATGAGCACCATTTTACATCTACAATCTTTTCTATCATCAAACTAATCCCCAAACAATTTAACTTCTGATGCATTGTCCTTCTGGCCTTACTCTGTGCATATATTCCTTATTTAGACAGGGTAAGCAATCAAGAGTATATTTGGCAATTGCTCAGTGCTGTAGGGTATGATGGCCAAATTGTCACCAGCTTGCCATTACTTTCCATTCCCTGTGCAATTATAATAAAGTGTTCTAAACTTTTATGCTGAACTCAGATGAAAATCTAAGATGCACTGAGAGCTTCTCATTAAGTGATACATTACTTCCCAAGATGCAGAAACATTTTTTACAAGAGCACATAATAAATGAACAGTAAATAAGTTAGAAATGCTTTAATTTACAGGAGATGAGGCTTGAGATTAGTCCAAATGCTGTGATAGGCCAATATCTGATTTCTAGTAATGCTTTAGTAAGGTTTGCTATCATATGGACTGATGGTGGGAGGTAATTTATTTTTAAAAATTTATTTACTCTGGGTAAAACACTGAAAATTAAATCTGTTCTATCAGAGAAGATACTGGCAAGAGTGTAACATAAAAGGCACTTCACTTAAACACTTCCTTTAGTTAAACCTGAGTGCCAACAGACACTGCCAAGGAATGAAGACATTTTATTTAAAATTACACTGGCAAGAGACCATCAAATTATCCTTAACATTTTCATTAAATTGAGATACAGATATAGTTAGGGTAGTAAATCTTTTCAATACAAGGAGTTTATTCCTGAGCCAAGGCCAGATTCAGCAGTAATTGTAGGAACTATTAAGACCTAAAGCCTCATCTACATTACCAAAACAACTGTTCAAGGCTTCAGCCCAGTTTTGAAAAATGGATGGGCTTCATCCTGCATTAGAGAGCTAATCAGATCAGTGAACTACAGTGATGCATTTGGATTCCAGTCTGGGGTGATTATTCCATGTTTTGTTGGCTTGGTTCAATGAGATTTTGGGGATTTCCATTAGAAATCTGTGAATAACTGTAGGCTGTCTGCAGTCCATGCTCCAAGGCTCTAAAGCAGTGTAACGTGCTACCTTTCCTAATATCGACACCTTATTCCTCTATAGGAATGTTGACCTAAAGAGACTAAGGAAACTTACATTCATAGTTTCTAAGACAAAAAAGTTATTACCCTATGGTCTCATCTTCTTTAGAAGATCTACATAGCAAATTTCCCCCCCAGAGATTCCTACATTTAATTCACAGCTTCTGGTTGAACAAGATCATTTATTTTAGGCATCCAGTCTTCTGAGGAGTGTTGGGGTAAGGGCTTATTATAGTTTTATAGCTATAATTGTGAGACATTATTGTGTTACTTGGCCAATGTCCATTAATCATTAATCCTAGTTTGTTTTCTGGGCTTAAAAATTATAAACATATTTAATTTCAATACTCATGCTGCAAAGATGTTCAGCTAAATAGCAACGTAAAGATTAGGATGCTCTTTTCCAAGTCTGCCTAAAAACTTAAGTATCCATTTATTTTAATAGGAGTGGAGCATTCAGGATCCTTAGATGTCTTTGAAAGCCCAATTGCAGACAATAATTGCCCTCAAGAGAGCACAAATATAACTTCATATTTACCTTGTTATCTTTGGCTCACCTTTAGTATACCTGGAAGCTTTAGCTATATATAAGCATTATAAAAATTGCCATTCCAAGCAAATTCCAACATGCTGATTTTATGCTGACAGAAACATATGTGCTGTGGGCCAGTACACATCTAGCTGTTGTTAGAACATGTTCCACTTCATTTCCTATTTAAATTGGTTGGAGTATTTTCACCTTCCCTTGGTGCCCATGTAAACAAGAGACTTATCAAAGTCAAATCTTTCATGGGGTTTGAGGAAAACCAGACTGGATTATTTCTTTGGTTTAGGTGACCTGAACTTCCTTGTGATCCATAAAACATACATACACGCACGCTTATATGTGTGTGTGTATATGGATATATGGAAGTGTTTTCTTGCGGAAGTTCTCAGAAGAATTTAAAGAGGTCCTTCGTAACAAATTACTTGCCATTAAAAATGTTAAAGGTCTTGAATGTCTGAATAAAAAGATCCCAGTACATCCCAACCTATGTTCATTAAGTAGGAACATTCAGATGGGTTGTTTGGTGTACAGGGCCTGGGCTCTGGTAACAGTGAAAAAAATTAATGAAAACACAGGCCAATGTCATGCCCACTCAGAAGATAAGTTTTCACCAACCAGCTCTTATGAGACAGAAGTGACCTTCAAAACCTACCGGAAACAGTGGAAATTAGAGCTGATAAGCTCATATTGTGAAGACTCTTGCAAAAATTATTTAAGGGACACAAATTATGATCTTGTGGAACATAATTAAGAGAAAGCAAGGAAAAAAAACCCAGAAACCAATTCAGATAACTAAGAGGAAACAATAATATTCTGATATTTTAAAATATTCTGAGGAGTTTACTACAGCTATGCCATGGAATCCCAGAAGATTGCTCTCACTTGCCTCTGTGCATCATTCAAGTTCTTCAGATTAATTTTCTGCATGGGCATATTAGTTTAGTCCTAAATGAGCTGTATAGGTTCTTCTGTAAACGTAGATTTTGCACAGCTCAGATCCATTAACTTAGCTTTGCAGTTGATAAAAATCATCATGGTTACACAGAATTCAGTAGGGGTGAAGACAGTTTATGCTGTCTTAGAATAAAGTTCCTGAATTTTACTCATGGAATCATAGAATGTGTTGGGTTGGAAGGGACCTTAGACATCATCGAGTTACAACCCCCCTGCCATGGGCAGGGACACCTCCCACTAGCCCAGGTTGCTCAAAGCCTCATCCAGCCTGGCCTTGAACACCTCCAGGGATGGGGCATCCACAGCTTCTCTGGGCAACCTGTTCCAGTGTCTCACCACCCTCACAGGAAAGAATTTCTTTCTAATATCTAGTCTAAATCTGCCCTCTTCCAATTTGAATCCATTACCCCTCATCCTGTCACTACATGCCCTTGTAAAAAGCCCCTCCCCACCTTTCCTGTAGCTCCCTTCAGGTACTGGTAGGCCGCTATAAAGTCCCCCCACAGCCTTCTCTTCTCCAGGCTGAACTCTCTCAGCCTGTCCTCATAGAAGAGGTGTTCCAGGCCTCTGATCATCTTTGTGGCCCTCTTCTGGACCTACTCCAACAGCTCAGTGGCCTTCTTGCGTTGGGGGGAAGTTAAGCATGAGTCAGCAATGTAGCCTTGCAGCAAAGAAAGCCAACCATGTAACAGGCTATATTAACTAGAGCATAGCCAGCAGGCTGATTAAGGTGACTCTTCCCTTTGTTTGGCACTTACAAGAGTGCATCTGGAGAGCTGCATGCAATTTTGGGCTCCTCGGGGCAAGAAAGACATTGATATACTGGAGCAAATCCATCAGAGGATCAACGAGATGATGAGGGGCTGGGCTGTATGATACGAAGAGAGGCTGAAAGAATTGGGTTTGTTTGGCCTTGAGACAAGAAGCTGAAGGAAAGGCCTTGCTGCAGTTTCTAACTGTCTAATGGGAGTGTATTGAGAAGGTGGAACCAGACTCCTCTTGACACAATGGATGCAAGTTGCAACCAAGAGGCAATGGACACAAGTTTCAACAAGGGAAATCAGGGTATTTTCAACTAGATATTAGGAAGAAAATTTTCATGGTAGAGGTGATTGAACACTGGAATGAGACCCAGATAGATACCTTGTGAAACCTCCATCCTTGAGGATATTCAACCATACACTGCACAGGGTACTGAGCAAGCTGTTGCCCTGCTTTGCACAGAGGGTTTGGGCTCAGTCCACAGGTCCCTTCCAACCTCAACTGTTCTCTGCTTCTGTGATTCAGTTCACCTAACTAATAGCTATAGTGTGGCCATTTACCTCTGAGCTGGTTGCTCTGGGTTCCCTTTGACATCAGTGTTGTGACTCATCCGACGCTGACAGTAAGATGAGCCATACCAGCCCATGCTCAGTATTGTTACTCAGTTGCTGAGACAGAGTGGAGTCCCTTCTGAGCCACAAAGACTGTCATACCAGTCCCACACTCTTTACTTCTCTTTCACATTTGTAAAACAGAGATACCCTACCTCAGTATTTTTTTGAGGAACACATTTGTTAATATTTGAGCCTCACTCAGAGACTGTGATGTTGGCTGCTGTATATGGAAAGAGAAAAAAGAAATAAAATCTTCCAGATGATGACAGCACTGTGGCTCCCTCCTCTCCTAAGCAAAGCCAACAATAATTTTTAAAAAGCCTTTTATCTTCAAATGTATTTCAGAGCCACTTCAGAGTGAGAAGAGCTTCTTAACATATGAACTTTCAAATGGCTGGGTTGAAGAAAATATGGAGCTTTCCTTTAAACAATTAGAGACCACTTTGCTAATCAATTTTTGTCAGGCGCCTAGAAACATTTTTCATTATCAGATTCCAAATTGTCTTGAACAGTATGAACTAATGACCTCTTATCAGTCCAGTTTGGGGCACTCTGATACATCCCTGCTCAAATTAAATAAATCACAAGCCTTAATTAACAAAGACTGGCATGGCTGCAAAAGCAATGAATTAGTTTGTACGCTATCTGAGAGATCACAAACGTACAGTAGTTACAATTAATGGATTTAATTTTAAATGCTGGGGCTCTTGCATGAAAGTGCCTGAGAAGTCCATCCTGGCATTGTTATTGCTCTTTAATTATAATTAATGTACCTGGGAAAGATGTCAGCAGTGTACATTTTAATACAGGTGCTAGTCTCCCTTAAGAGCTCATAGTCCTTGCTTGAAACAGTCAATGATATGCAACAAGGTTTTGATGAAATCCAAATTTATTAGGGTTATTAAAAGTCATTTATTATTTGGCACTGTAGAGATGTAATGTGGTACTATTTTTTTTAATAGACAGCTTTATATATTTAAGTTTGAGAACTGAGGTTTATTTTTAGTTTAAAATACTTCTGTTCCTTTTGGCCTCCTTCTGCCATTCCTGTTTCTTGCAGAATTCTCCCTTTTTTCCCTCCTTAGGCTGAGCTATTATCTTCCGAGCAGATATATCCAGATGTTTTCCATGCTTTTTTCCAGCTTCAAGAGAGGTCTTCACTGCTCTACTATCACTGTTCTTGTGTGAAGCAGCTCCCAGGAGGTTCATCCAGCAATGAACAGTCAGTTCTAAAAAATAAAGTCAGCTAACATCAGCAGAAGATAAATCTGTCTTCTGTAAAATGACATCAAGCCCACTGGCATTATTTGAGGTGTCAAGCTTGATCTGAACATAAATAGCCTGATAATTAAATATTTTCCAAGGGTGGTCTTTTGCTTCCCTCCATTCTATATGCATCCCAGCAAGCAGGGTTGACACCAGGCACAGATGAAGTCAACAACTGCCAAGGGCAGCTGACTGTCAAGGGCAGGACAAGAGCTCTGCTCTCACTGCCCACTTCTCTGCACCATCTGGTGAACAAGGTCAGCAGCTCCTGCCTCTGCAGGAGGAAAGGCTATAAAACGTGGCAGCAACAAGGAATGGGGTGGACAGTTCCAAAAGAAGAGAGATTGCCCCAACCCATCTGTTCCCCGAGAAGCAGCAGCAAGGTCAGCTCAGCCGGGATCTGTATCCCACTCTCCCTCCCAGCGTGGTCCTTCTGCCTTCTCAGAGCTGGCTGGACCACACTCCCAACCCTTCATCCCAAGGGTGCTCCTGGCCGATTCTTCAAACCTCCTGCCAGACGCTCTCCCTCTTCATGCAGGATGAGTCTAAAAGAAATATTTGTGCTGCAGCTGACTCTCATAATTACACTACACACCTTAGGAGAACTCGTCCTTCTTGTATTGCCTCAACTTCTGGAGTTATTAGACTTATAGGAAAACTCCAGCAGTCAGTTAAAGAGGAAAATTAATTTTCTGGTTACGGAGACTGGCAATGGCAAGTAGGTGAGTCCTGAAGGCTCATAAAAAACAAAAGGCAATTAAAATTAATCCCATATGAGTTTTGTCATTGACTTTACAAAAGCTTTGTCATTGATTTTAATGCAGACAGAATTTTCTTGATTCCTTTAAAAAAAAAAGATATTTTTTAAGGATGTATCATGATTATTGTGTTCTATCAGTTTTGAATATTTAGAGTTGGCAATAAAATATTTTATGGAACTGCGTGACACAAGTATGACAATTTGCTAAATTTTATGTATTATGCATCTCCAGAGCACAAACCTTTAATTTAAAAATTAAATTATGTAGCTCGAATAACAGAAATAACATCTAAACTGTGTTTTGTATTAATATTAATTACGTACTAACTTTCATCAGTTCCATATTCTGTGTTTACCAATTGGTCCCTACAGCAATTACAGTCAATAACAGAGTTTAATGGTGGAGAATCAAAACAAAATACTTTTGACTGAGAAATGGAAATTTGACTACAAGCTTTGCTTGCTTTGCATTATCTGATACCCTAATCTTAAGCAAATAAATATTTTGGCCAGATAAGAACACTGGTTTGGTCTCTTGTGGAATAGAGGACATGGAATTTGATTCATTTGCGTCTGCAGTGATCCATACACTTCAGATGTAGGACTTGAAAAGACTCTAATTAGACTTATTAGCTCTTCTTCGCACGTGGTGTCAACACGGCTGACCAGAGCTGGGCGCTGGGTTGCAGAGCAGGTCTCCCCTGTCATACTGAAACTTTCCTTTCACTCTTTGAAGTACTTCTGTGAATGCATTGTTTCCTTTTACTTTTCTCATCTCTGCATAATTTTGTTGTTTCCTAGTCATCGTGGTATTCACTGATACATCCTGATCTTCCTTCTCCTCAGACATTCTCAGTTGATGAGTTCAATTCACAGCAGAAGTTCCTCTGATGGTTCTGCTAAGGCAGGACACTTCTGAATGATGAAATTTATCCTCAGTTTCAGATTCCACTGCATTCGATTATTCAGGACTTTCTTTCTGATGGACATTCAGATTCACTTCAGTATTGAAAATGCCTTTCAGCTTTTTCTATTGGCAAATTCCTCATATGTGTGTTACAGTCAGTGGTAGAGATATGGTACAAGACAGGCGTGAGGCTGGAGAACTTCTCTGGTTACCCTTCAGCTTAGACAATTCCTGCTTGACTGAAGTTTTTATTCACTGAACTGGGATTACAGTCATTTTAAGGAAAATGTAATGTTGCAAAGCAGCCAGATTGTGTCAGACAACATGACCTTGATTTTTTCCTCACCATCCAAACAACTGTGAAGCCTAAACAAAAAGAAGAGTAAAAAAGAGAGATGAGTAAAAGATATACAGGTTAAATACCATTGGTTACTGTAGTCCTCTTGTTATTTTCATTTGTTCATATAAAGCTTTTTAAATAGGTTTTCTTTCTAGGGTAGACTATCTTTGGAAGGCTTCCTGGAAATAGTATATTTTAAAGCTAACTTTAAGTGAACAGAAGGTTTCTATTCGTCGAAATAATTTGTTTGAAAAGGAGAGTGACTCATACATCTGATCTCCTTATTGCCTACAACTGGTGTTAATAATTTTCAGGTCACTATGCTAAAGGATTTTAGGAAATTTATTGTTAATTGTTTTGCAGCTACCTAAATCCCCTGCCTCCACTTTAATTATTTTTAAATTACAATGATGTGGCATGTTTAACATGGTTGGGAGTCACCCAGTAGTATACCACAGATAATCTTCAGATATTTATTTACCTGACTACAGAGATAGAACAATGAGATCTTGCATGTGAGCTTGTTGTTCACTGTAATGAAGTTATTTTTAGAAACTGCTGTGGTAAAGTTTGATCTTTCTTCCTGACTCTGCACCAAACTGATGTATTTTCTAGGTAAAGCACCTGTCTCTCCACTCAAGCAAACCAAACCCAATGTGATGCAAAAAAATATACAGCCTTTGATATGTATTTGTTGGCCCTGCACTGTCCACTATCTATCTAGCACGCAAGACTGAAAAGGGAACCAAATTTTACAGATATGTTTAACTTTTGAACTCAAGAAAAACTGTTTACTTAGTTTCTGTCTGTTGCTGTTAGAATGACAGTTTTGCAGAGCAGTCTCGTGCTGTACTTAATATGTTAGCGATATGTCACTGCTGATCATTAATTTACTAAATAAAATGTCTCTGGTAACAATTTCCCAAGACATGACATCTTTTGTAGCTTGTATTTTGGTTTTAAGAACATTAATCTCAAGAAGTTCAATCACAAGGCTTGATGGAAAGTAACATTTTCCACAGCGTAACCCTGGTATCTAGAAAAAAAATTATCACTGAGTGAATACAGAGAAAGTATAATTATATTCAAAGAGCAGTTATTGCTGTACTTGCATTAACCTTGCAAGTCTCATGCCTAAAATGTCTATATAATGTATTTAACCTTGCATTTGGTAATGAAATACGATGAACAGATCACTGTAGCAAAGTGTGGAAGATGATCAGGAAACGCTCACCAACCTGCAGTGCTAGAGCATGCGTGATCAAATGCTGCCATATGGAAACAAGAAGCGTGGCTGTTAAAACATACAATGTGACAGATAAGGAAAAAACAAGGCAAGAGGGAGGAATGGCAAGAATTCAAGTTATTTTGATCATGGTAGATCACTCAAGACTTCCTGAAATTGGAGTTTCATTGTTTTTTGAAAGGTAGTAAAAAGTAGCCGTTACTTTTGAGAGTTTGGGTCTAGTAGACACAAGAGTGAGGGAAGGCTGAAAGTGTTTATTACTCTGAAGAGACAAGGCAGAGACTGAATGGGTTGCCCAAGATCAGGTAAGAAAACGCTAGCAGAGATCAGAAGAATTCAGTGTGGATCTGTGTGTCCTCTTTTCTGTGAATGGGCTGCGCTGCAAAGGTTTACTTTAGCATGGAAGTTTAACCTATAAATCAGAAAATGCTATCAGTAGTTTTGCAATAAGGTTCTCTATTGTTCATGTTCAAACATGCCAAAGTTATTGAATCGCACATTGATTATATTTGTCAACATTTTACATTTCGTTGTTAATCCATGATCCTTCAAAAACACTCAGATTATCGGTGTTCAGGCAACCAAATGACAAATGCTTTTGGAATTAAAAGAAAATAGACATATGGCTAGTATTTACAGCAAAGTTAGCCAATGTCATCATGGAAATGTTATTTCTAGTCATAGTCAAGTCCACACACAGAAACTTCTAATCTGAGTGAGATAATGCATTGAACTCCAGTCAATTAAGCCACAGGGGCAGAGGTGCTGGAGTAGCGTCGTCCACACTCGGTATTTATGCATCCACTAGGTAGTGTAAACCGAGACCAACTCTATCAATCCAGAGCCTTCTCACAAATCTTCTGTGACCCCAAAAAGAAATGTTCTTCCATGTTCACTGGGAATGAAGTTGCTGAGCAGGTCAGCTTTAACCAGCTCAGTCAAGTTTAAAAGTTGAGTTTGTCAGACAAATGAATAAATGCAGAACAATACGGACATAAAGGTAGTTCACAGTGTAATTCAGTTCAAGTGAAGCTAGCTCAAAAAAAGAAACCTAAAGGAAAATAAATTGTGTTACCGCTGTAGTGATGACACTACTGAGACTAAATTAATTCATAGCAGTTATGGACATTGATCCCTCCTAGTATCAGACCAGAGTTAGCAAACGGTGCAATTTCCCATCATTCAAAAGAACTAGCATGGTCATGTTTAATATTTTATCATTAAAACTGGATGAGCTTATTCAGCTATTCAAATTTTGCATCATTCCTTTACAGTTAATAGTCATCTTGTGCTAAAAAAAATTTCAAGACTTGTCATGTTATTTATCTTGTGCAATTAATTTCTATGCCAAGATAACAAATACAGTTTTGGAGGCACCCTTTAATAGGAAACCACCAAAATGTCTTGCCATTGAAGGTTTCATTGAGATGTGCCCTTAAAGCAGGAATTTAGATATTTTTATACTACAGAAAGTTGTAGTTGACTACAGTAGGTTTTCTGAAAATGTATAAATGCATTTAACAGCTTATACAATGTGAGAAAATCAGCATAGTTCTTTCCGGGGTTTTATCATTTTTTTATTTATTAGTAGTAGTAATACGAGGTTTTGGTCATGTTGACCCTGTACTGAGACCTTCATATGAAAAGCAGTGTTAAAGGTAAAAAATACAACATTTGAGATATTTACTGCTGTGAAATCTGTCTACTGAACTGTAGCAAAACAAAGATAGAAGGTACATTCCAGTTGTATGAATCTGCTAATCTGTTATTCCTTGGATTTACTTTTCCTTTTTTTATTTAGTTATGTTCAAGGCAATAGCAGTATACTATTTTTAA
The DNA here is from genome assembly GCF_000699245.1 of Pterocles gutturalis. Taxonomy (NCBI): domain Eukaryota; kingdom Metazoa; phylum Chordata; class Aves; order Pterocliformes; family Pteroclidae; genus Pterocles; species Pterocles gutturalis. Next base: position 14,325 of record NW_010123054.1, read on the forward strand.
ATTTTGGCAATTGAAAAATCTTATCAATTTGGGGAAAGATTGAAAGTTGGTTCAATAATATCGTTTTGTGCCTTGCCTCTGCAATCTGCAGATCATCATGTGGATGTTGTCACTTAATGTTCCACTGATGATTATTTTAGAAGAAGCATTGTCTAGTGTGAGAAATGAGTCAGATCACAAATGGACTTAAAATTTGGAGGATTAATGGATTTGATGACAAATACTTAAAAGGCAGCCCAGCACTTAGGTTTGCACAGACATTTACATTTAAAATAGGAATGAAATTATTTTCTAATATACGAATAACAAGATGTCTCTGTCCCAAACTCTTAGTCTTAGGAAACCAAACCCATTAGCTAAAAATGTTAGATAAAGCCATTACATTATGTTCTAACCATTTTTAAAGCAGTTCCTTTGGAACATTTTATTGGCAAATAAAATTCTTCTTTGGATCTGTCTTAACAATAGTTTATTAAGTCTGAAGGTTGAAAAATGACCCATTTGTAGATTATTCTAAAATCTAGGACATGGACTATTTTAAGTTTTACTAATGTGTAAATGTTGGCTTTAATAGAGTCACCACAGTTTTAGATTCCAGTGCTTGCCATATAACACTCTTCCCAAAATGCATCTGTTGTAAATTACTTTCCAAATTAGTTTGTCATGAAGTTTTTTTTCATGGCAAATATTGCGTCATGCAATTGATTTTGTGTTAATTACTTCTGATGGAGAATAAGCTATGCACTGGATTTCTCCAGGACAAGTCACACAGAGAATGGCAGAGACAACATATTTTATCAACGGAGTGACTTCAGCTTTGCCGGTTGAGTGATTCAGCATTTCACTGAGTTATAAACTCATCTTCTGGAGGGTGAGAGCCTCTTGGCCAAAGAGGCCCCTCGCTAAGGCCCTATCACCTCAGTCTGAGCTCCAAACTTGCCCTTTTTCTGTCTCCTTGCTGTTCTGCGAGCTCCTAGAGCAAGTGGCTCTGTGGGAGTCCCAGCTTTCAAAGTTACAGCTCCCATGGCTTTAGAGAAAAGTTTGAAGTGCAAATCAGCCGAGGATGTTCATAAGCTAACAATCAGAAGCACTCAACTATTTATGGATTTAGTTATCATTTTTAAGCCATACAAGGTCTTGCAAGGGATCTTTCAGAGTGACCCAGTTTGATGTCTTCCTCCATTTCCGTGTGCAGGGAGTTCTCCCACAGCGATTCAACCCCATTGTTTCTACTTCAATGCACCAGCCTGATACAGCAGCTCTGGGGCCATGGTGAAGATGTTCAGCCATGGATTTGAAGGCCAGAGCACCATGAGAAATGAATCTGACCCCGTATAAGTAACCCAACAAAATCCACCAGCAATCCCGCACGTTCCTGTGAATGATCACTTACTCCATGGTACTGGGAGGCTGGTGCCAAAATCTCACACAGTCCCATCGTGGCTTCTCCCAGTTAAGCCATCTTAGATTTATATGTTCTCTGACTATTGTACAAATCATTCTGTGTGTGTAAGTGTTGCAGTAACATGTATTACCGTGCACACATAGGGAAAAAAAAAAAAAAAAAAAACTCTGACTATTGTACAAATCATTCTGTGTGTGTAAGTGTTGCAGTAACATGTATTACCATGCACACATAGGAAAAAAAAAAAAAAAAAAAAAAAAGGGAGGACAGGGGATGAAACAGCCTGAATATGGGCCAGGAATTACCCCTTTACAGAACAAAGATTACCTGAAATTTTTATTTTAAACTGGGCTTGTATCCTTTTCTGCTTCTTCATGACATTCAAGGAAGGCCTGAAATCTGTTGCATTTATGCAGTCTGGGCTTCATGGGGAATTTTTTTAGGGTATGCTTTTATTTCTTTTTTTTAGACTTCTTCAGGCAGCTCCTGGCTGGGCCAGAAATCCGTGGTGCCTTGCAGATGGTGAGTCAGGACATCACAAGAGACAAGAGACTGACAGCTGTGTAGATGATCAGTCAGATGGCTTCCACAGGACTTCTGGGTAGTTTTGATTTTAACAGTTGTTTCATTTCAGTTTCTGACATTTGAGTTATAGGACATCATCTCGCTCTTTTGGAGACACAGTACTCCCACCCTGGCACCTGTGATCAGAGAAATCACAGCACACACCTTCCAAGGTACCCAGCCTCACCTAGGAAAAACAGAAATGACCAAGATACAAAATCTCTGCTAATTTTAAGGCAATAATGAAGCAGAAGAAACCTTTTATTTAAGAAACAAGACAAACTCTTTGAGTGTTCTTTATAAAGGCCTATTGTGAAAGACAACCTGTTGCTTTGAAAGCACAAGATGGAGCAATTGGGTGCGCTGACAGCAGAGAAAACCATAAATAAATTATACAGGTCAATTAAATCAGTTATGATTAATACTCCATACTTTTACACTTTCTAATCCTCATAGAGGAAACTTCAAATGACAGAAATGTCTGATGAAAGATGGCCATCAGATGGAGTTTCCCCGTCCTCACCTACCAGATTTTACATGGAGAAGATTAAATTGGCTGGCTTCACAGCCCTGTTTCCTCTTAAGCTCGTTGCTTCATTCACTCAGTCACTGCCCACCATTTGCTCGAGTTATAGCTAGGAAATTCCCCACAAAAGCAAACAAGAATGACATATGAGAAAACCCACAAAACCATTTGCAAAAAAAAAAAAATACTAAAATACTTTTAAAAAGTGTTAAAAGTATTCCTCACTGATCCAAAACCATTGAAAAACAACAGTACGGTACCGCTGTTCATCCATAGCCCTCTGCCACCCTGGAGCAGATTTACGCTGCTCCAATGCACTCGTTTTACAGTCAATACCCACAACCACACACGTACACCATGAAGGAGCAAAATGTGGGGCTTTTCCCAGGGTGGGGAGGAGGTGCTCTGTCCTTCCAGCCCCTCAGATATCCACGAGATGAGAAACCCTCTGTCCTTCAAGGGACATGTCTGTCCCCATCACCAGTATTCTGACTCCCCAAGATGGCAACACATATATTTAAAAGCATAAAAGGCTAATCTGCACCCACAGGCATTTCCCCTGTATTTCCTGAGAGAAACGTGTGCTAACTCCTTATTTCCTTCTGCCTTGCCAGCACCTCTCTCCAAAATCCTACAGAACTCAACTGCTCCCAGTGTTATCCTTGGGATCATGGGAAGATATAAGGAGGAAAAAGGAATGATGTTGTGCATACTGCTCTCTGATCCTTCTGATGTTGTTCTAGATGTTTTCAATTCCTTTAACCAATTTTGTCCTAAAACACAGGTTTTCAGCTTTGCACATTCTTCATTTAAGGCAACAGAGACACTTACAATGTAATACTGTCAAATGCAATAACGCACGACAAGGTTTACAATGTCTAAGATCATGGTTACAGTGTCATGGTGGTCTGGATTTTTTTTTTCCTCATTTTCTTTCAGATCACATCTGGTACAGTTTCAACATTTTTTCATCTGCAAACTACATGTGGAATGAGAACGATAATAAAGTTGCAGCTACAGAACTTGGGCTGATAATGAATAAACCAGAACTGAATCGAAGGGTCTGGGATGGAAAGCATTGTGACTTTGTTAGCTGAGATTTTATACTGACTTACATCCCAAAAATTTAGAAGTTGGGCCTCAGCTTAATCCAGCAGGATTTGGGTCTTTTATTATTTTTACTCAATTTTTTTTAGGTTTTTAGATTTTTACAACATGAAGCTGCCACTCAAGTTTCTCAGCAGTTTGGATAACTCACACAGGAAGGGTGTATTTGTCTGCCAGAAAACATCCCTAATTCCCTTGACTTCAGAGAAGGCAGGGCTGGATCCTGATGGTCTGCTTTACTTCTTTGTCAGAAAATTTTGTCTTTCACAAGGTTAAAGTACTACTTTACAAATCCTGTTTAATCCTATATAGCAAATAGGGTTGGGTTCACTGGTCAGGTTCATGAGGACAGAGGAAGCCTGGACATGGCCATCCTAGTCCAGGGACCACTAGGCTGTTCTTCATTAATCCCAGCTGCCTGTGGCCCCCAGGATTCACCATAATGGTGGGATTTTGGCTATATCCCTTTCCCTAGGAATGCATACAAGGCTCAGGGTAAAGCTGACTTCCAGAATGTTTGCGATGTTGAATTGATGAAAATAACTACATAAAGTATAAAATAAAATTAAATGTCTCCTCTACTTACAAAGCCCATTTATTTGATGCCTGATGAACACTTGTCAATAGTTCTGGTACTCTGGAACTGGTATCTGTTGTGGTGTTCTTTTTTTTTTTTTTTTTGTGCTTTCCCTATTCTTCTTCACCTCCTGGACTTACTTAGAACTGTTTTGTCTTGGGTTTGTATAACACCTAGCACATTGGATCTCAACACAGACAATAAATAGCAGTGCAACAATAACTGAAATCAGAGGCCAGTGTCCAGTACTGCCGAGGAAAAACATCACGTTTTCTGATTCAAGGCATTCCTGAGAGAAAGCAAAAGCAAGATCCCTTTCCTTTCTGGGCACTGAGTCACTGATGTGCCTATCAATTAGACATTTTAGGAGCAACAAAGATTATAAAATGAATGCAGTTTAATCAGTCATTTTACAGCAGCAACAGTGGCAATTAGAAGTGTTTTAGCACTTTCAGGTCAAGATTAAAAATGATAGAATTTATTGCTGCTGATTTAGAGATTAACATTGTGCCAATTAATCAATTACACAGTATAAAGAATTGACAATTCATTGACATTTTTCTTCCAGGCTGGCAAACTACTATTTAATAGTTGAGGATTTAAATATAAGTGTATATATGGAATTAAAACAACAGCTATTCTGGAAGAAAACCTGCTGGTGAAGTATAGGCAAAATAAAAATAACATTGAGAACCTTGGCAATTTTCATCAATGTCTGTACCCACAGGGTTATTTCAGAATGAAAAAGCAGATAGAGCATTTGATTTTTGTGCAATACATCAAAATACTCTGAAGCAAGCATCCTGGTCTGTGGTACACAGGCAGCCTAGGAACTGCCTCCTCTCAGCCCTAGTTCCACTGCTGCCTTTCTTAGTGAATTGTCTGATGGCATTTGGGGAGAGTGAAATGAATGAATAACATAACGGGCAATTCCCCTTTAGCTTTCCCCTTGGGCTTGACCATACCAACATTTCACCTACAGGAGAGATAGGGAGGCACCCTTTATTGGGGAGTGGAGTAACAGGATGAGGGGTAATGGTTTTAAACTGAAAGAGGGCAGATTTAGATTAGATATTAGGAAGAAATTTTTCACTGTGAGGGTGGTGAGGCACTGGAACAGGTTGCCCAGGGAAGCTGTGGATGCCCATCCCTGGAGGGGTTCAAGGCCAGGCTGGATGAGGCTTTGAGCAACCTGGGCTAGTGGAGGGTGTCCCTGCCCATGGCAGGGGGGTTGGAACTAGATGGCCTTTAAGGTCCCTTCCAACTCAAACCATTCTGTGATTCTATGATTCTATTAATCTTGTCTCAAAACAATCCAAACTACGTGTTAAGTCAAGGCTCTACAACTAGCCATTTCTATCTGATGCCCTGTTTTGATGCCAGAAGTCAGAATCACCTTGAGAGCTATTTCTGATTTGTACAAAAGTAGAGTCAAGCTTTGAACGGTGCTTCCAGACTGGTGTTTGTGCTCATGCTAGAAGAACTACCACCGAAGGAGTTACATGGCTATGACATTTGCGTGAGAGAGCAATCTGTCCTGAACCTCCGCTGTGATTCCTACTTAACCCAGGAGGGAGAGAGACTGTTGTTTCCATGGTGCTGAGAAATCATTGGCTTGTGGGCTGGTGGACTCAGTCTGGTACACAGAAGATACTGGTTCAGTACGTAAATCATCTGCCTCAAAACAATGTGGCTGCTATGGCTACGTAGTGCTGTCCTACTCAACCAGAAGAGTACACACCGGCATCCATAAGGTATGTTTGCATCTGTGCATATTTGCAGGAAGGAGAAAGAAGAAATTCAAAGGCCCAAATTCAATCTAGTATGAGTATTCATGCATATACAGAAATTGTGTGAATTCAACTTACCAGATTTTTTTTGTTCTTTGTATCAAATCTACCAGTAGGAAATGGAAGAGTTAAAGAGGGCTTTTGCATTTAAATAACTTGCTAATGTCTGGAAACCAAAACAGTCACAGAACAGGAATAAAGAAGATCGTCAAATGTTGCTGGAGGATGTCCATAAAGAGGATATAATGAAAAGGACTGCCCAAATGTGCAGGGATAATATAGTTAATGTATTACTTCTTTTATTATTTTATCATCTTTCATTAATTGCTGGCATCTTTCCTGCAGGAGCTGGTTCCATGAAAAGGGCTTTTAGTCAAATGTCCTAAATGAAACGACCACTTAGAACCCAAGAACAAGGTTGAAACAAGGTTCACCTGGCTTCTTTAAATCACACTGGAAGAAGGAGGACGAAATTTCACATTGGTTTCATTTTGTGGCATTCTAATGTCAAGACTGAACCACAGACATTGTCCCCAGGAGTACAGCTGCATCTGTATTCTGGAGTAAAGACCAGGTCTGAGAGCAGTAAAGGTTATTTCTATCCACCTTGCTGGCTGCCAGTTCACCCGCGCTGGGGCTTTAACCAGCTTTACTGAATTCAGAAACAATCAAGCCTGGGATATATGTTGTCCAAGTAGGCTGCAACACTTTTTTACTTTTCCTAGCCAAATGGCCAGGAACGAAGTGAGGCTGGACTCCCCTCTGTGGCGTCCTGGGCTCAATTTTGAACACACAAGAATGAGGCTTGGCCAGTGCAAATATTTCCACTCAGTATTGGCTATTGAAGGTCAAACAGCTTTTCAGAGACCCTATGAGCACTTTACCAGGACAGGAGAAGCAGCGTGGAGGCAATGTCCTTGTGAATAGGCAGCTACAACAGCAGGTGAATGGACCTCCAGGTGAAACAACAGGGAGCAGAGGCTGGTCCCAACAACAGGGAGTGTTCTTCGGGGTCACTCCTCTACATCTCCTGCTCACTCACCTAAGCCAGCAGAAGTCTACTGTGTAGGAATGCCCACAGTGAGCACAGGGCCTGACTCCAGGGAGTGAGCAAGGGGGTCAGGTAACATTTGGAAAGGCCTGTTTCAGTTCTGTGCCATGACATTGCCATGTATGGGCACTTCAGAAACAGAGTCCAAGCAAGGGGACGTACCCCCTGCTCTGACCTCTGGGCCAAGTCCAGTGAAGTCCACAGAAACGTTCTTATTCCGTCTCAGTGGGCTTTGAATCAAGTCCTTCATGCAGGAGAGCTTGGATAACTTCTCTTCAGAAGCTGCAGTGACCACAATTACACACCGTCCTACCACCCGCTTGAGAATATCCATCTTTTCTGCTGTAACATTTAGGATCCGCAAATACACTCCCAAGTCCAATGATTGCCTTTGTCTCCTTTCCTAGAGAAAGGTACTGAACGCAACTGCATCAGGGATATGGAAGTCACCAATCACATACAAACATCACCACATTTGACTGACTGATTTTTATTAAAACTCCATGAGAGTCAGATATTATATTTCCCAGCATTCAGCAGGGGTACTTCCTTGATTTTATGTTCCCATTGCAGTCTTTTACCATTCTTCTGTAGCAGAAACTTGCACTTGTCCCTTTTCCAGCTACCAAACATTCAACTCACATTAAAAATATAAAACAGCAAGGATATTCTGAAATTTATGGAGAAAATGTCTAGAGAGATATCCATTTGCTGGTACATGAGTGAGCACCATGGAGACAACTCAGCAAATCAGAAGCAGCCAGAAACAAGGTAGATTTTCTTTGTCAGAGCAAGTTTTCCAAAAATCTTGTGCTTTTGACCTTTAGACCATAACAATTGATTTTAGTGAAATTGTTCCCAGGTTGCTTGACAATAGTTGTGAGGAGAATGAATCCATATGTCTTCACTTGATATTAATTTCTAACACTTTAAGTAAGCCTAGAAGACTGCTTCCCTCTAGGCAGTGTGTGCAGAAAAAAAGGACAACCCCTGCCTCTTACATAGGGTATATTGCTGCTTTCGCCTAATGACTCTAATTAAGCTATACTTAGTTAACTAGATTTAACTGTATCTAGTTAAACTGATATGATATATAAGGCAAACATACAGAAGTCTTGATTATATTGTTTAGGACTGCACCAGTTTGTGACCCTCTGGTTTGGGTCTGTTTGCATCCCATCATGCTTGCTGAGAGTTCGGTGTCAGGATGCACCAGAGGTGAAGAGAAACTTTTCAACAAAATCCTTTCCAATTAACAGTGTTTGTCAGAAAACACATTGTTTTGGAAAAAAATGTTTCTTCACTCCTGGTTGGAATTTCTGGCCAGAGAGAGGAACAAATAATTGATTTGGGGACTCACCTGCCTCAAAGGGAGCACTCTTACACCTGCACAAATGCCTGAATCATGCAACACCCTGCTGCTGTGTGTGCACGTTTATTTATGGGACTGTGCGCACATGGGTTCGTGTGTGGGATTGTGTTTGTTTGTGTGGGTCTCATCTTCGTTCTGCATGAGAAGGGTCAAGGAAAGATGAACAGAACTGCTGATTCTGGCAAGTGCTGACAGCTACTGGTTTGATGGATTAAAAAGGTCTGTGGGGAAGACTCAGTGCTCTCCACTCACAGAGTACAGCCTACTCTCTTCTGTTCAAGCTCACATGAGGACTTTCTGACAGTGCATTAAACATTGCCCATCCCTGGCACATCCATTCCCCAACTTGTTTTTGGGCATGCTCTTGTGACAAGAACCTGCATCCCAGGGACCCAGAGATGTGCATGTGGGAAACCGTCATTGCATGCAGCATCAGACATCTCTCTTTCCCACTCATCCCACCCCAGAACACACTTAGACTCTCTGATGCCTTATATCAGAGGGAACTGCTGCTCATAAATAACTCCTGAGGCAATTGCAGTGTCACCTGAGATAACATTAGGACCATCAGGCATGTTAAGTTCATGGGATACCATCCAAACCCATTGAAACATAAGGGTGGTTTGTTAATCAAAATAACTTCAAAGCATGAAGTTACTGTTTGTTCACAGATAGAGGAAGTGAGACACAGAGCAGTGTGAGATTTGCCTGTTACAGAACGAGTCACAGGTAACATCCACCATGCTTACAGTGAGGATTTCTGCACAAGGGAAATAAGAACTTGAAGGCAGTTCCTTGCTGAACAAATTGAACTCTTCTGTTTTATTCTTTTGCAAGATCATTCAGAAATGACCTTGGAGCTGTAAGCAGTCACTAAGTGGTTGGGGGAGCAGTTCCAGCACAGGTATACAAGTTGTGAAGTTATTTTTCATAGAGTGTTCTCTCTTTGTGCCGTGTGCCCCATGGTGATCTGCTGATTGACTGGCAGGGTGAAAACTTGGAGCATGAGAAATGTGACAATTCACAGTAAAGGTTACTCTCAGTAAAGAAAATGGGATTTCCCATTTGCAAAAGTTGACTGTCATGTGGTGACTCAGAACAAGGGCAGAAAACCCTCGCTTCACAGGCACAAACCATGCACCGTCCCAGCCCTGAAGAGCAAATTAAAAGAGACGAGCACACACCTTAATCAAATGGCTTCTGGGAAACTGCAGGATGGTTCCCATCCACTGATGTGTCCTAGCAGCTTCAGGGCTTCTGCAATAGTTTTTAGTTTTGTTTTTTAACTGAGGACAGTAGTGAAAGGAGATTCTCTATTTCACATAAGACTCAGAAGTCTGCATGAGCTCCTATGAGATGGCCTCTACACACCCAAGACTGGGTATTTCTACACCACCTGTTGAAGACCACCCAGAGGCAGCCATCTTGACCAGATTCTCCCCATGTAAAGAGAAGATCTTCAAGCACTGGTTGTGTTAGGGCTCACTGGGGGCGTGAGGAATCCTCCATACCCAAGACCTGGTCATTCAGCATCTCACAACAGCAGCTCCCAGCCAGGCCCGGGTAAGCTGACCACAGGCATCATGTGGGTAGTCTGTGTGGGAGCCATGGGGTTGTTGAGAGGCTCTGATCTGGGCTTGGGACAGGATCAAACAAACCTAAGTTGTCCCTGGATGCTGTGTTTCTAAATACTGACTGGTTTTCAGACTTCCATAGCATTGGTGTAGCCTACATCCATGCTCCAGAAGTACTTTCCTTTAAGAAAACTAGCAGATTTTTCTTTGTTTGCAATGTCATTTGCTTGTTGGGGGGGATGAGTTAGGGAGGTGGCTATGAAAAGGTCTGTATTTGGGAAGGATTTTCTAAACACATAAAGAATAAAAATCTCTTCCCAGAAAAAAAAAAAAAATATTCATTATGTTGTTGAGGTCAGGGATCCAGAGAGGTGGACTCTGGTCCCCTTCCTCATCCAGAGCGGCAGCTTCCACTGTTAGTCAGACTGAGCTGGAGCTCTTCCACTTCATTCTTTACACTGGGTAAGTAGAGATGTGCAAACGTCCTTCTCCAGGGATTTGATTTCAAAGCTCTTGTAATTTTTTCTTTCGTGCATACTTTCAGCCACTGCCAACTATTCCCTTCTTTTTCTTTCCATTCTTCCCATTTCAAGGTCTGGTGAGACACCAGACCTTCCTTAGCTTCTGCCTTTTTAAGAGGTTGACAGACAGTCAACATCTTGATCCTAGTGGTCCCAGAGGATGTTCAGTGATCCTCCTGCCATGGCTTCTCCTCATTAAGAGAGGCTCTTTTTCACTGCAGCTTTTTGCTGACTTTGTTGCTTTCTTTCTCAAGAGTTTACTTGTTGTAGGGTTTGATGATTTTTTTACCCCGCTTGCCAAAACCCAAAACATTTAAATGTTTGCCTTGCCTCTCACAATTGAAAGAACCTAGCATGCTAAAATGTAGGTTTGGGAGTTCAAAACCCAGGCAAGAGGAGATTGCCAATGCTTTAAAGCAATTCATTTCCAGAACGGAGGGGAAAGCAATTCTGTCACGATCTATATTTTATTATCCATCTTATGATTTGTACACCAGGAGGACAGAAGGGACATTTTCTCTCCCTTGGATTGGCCAGAATAACTCATAGCACTTTTTAAAATCAATTATATTACATAGCAGCTCTTCAGCAGCTCAGCCTGGAACTGCTGTCAGATCTCAGAAAATAGGGTTGTCAGAGACCTTGAGAAGCCCTTGATCCAGCCCCAGGGTGTGATCAAAAATATCTACGTGATCTCTGATTGATCTTTCACTAGCCTAATCTACTAAAAATGATTTTGCTGCATCAGACTTCAAGCCCCCCCTGCTGCTGTATGTATCCCTTCGTGCTTTACAGGCTGCTCCTGCAGGAGGACTGACCTCCCTGATGGAACCCAGTCCACGATCAGATTTTGATTCTGTCCACCACCTTCTTGAATTCCAACTTTACTGCAGACCTGGAGTAGGAAGTTTATTCTTAAGACTTTGTTTTCCTTTAGTGAAAGTGAAATACCCAAAATTACGTATATTTGATGCTGTGTAGTTGTGTTCCCCTTATGGTTCTGGTTTTGTACTGGAGGATTCTGTAGGTATAAAGACCAGAGCTACTCTTAAATGTTTTTTTAGACTTTTTTTTTTTTATGAGAACAGATGGTTTTATAGAATTTGAAAGTCTGCACGAGCATCAAATTGAGAAAGTTTTCAAATACATGATTTCTGAACGCCTGGGTAAGCCTCCAGGTCACTGACTATGGGTTTAAGAAAAGGGCCAATCCTTTTTTGACCCCTTTTTTCTTGTGGATGACATGGAAAGAAGTAACATACCAGAGACTGGAGACAAGTTGTCTAGAAGGGCTGTCAGTCCTAACCAAGTGAGGAAATTTGTTCAGGGTGAACAATGTAGCCCTAGAACGTGAGTCTAAAACCACCTATTTAGAAAGGAGGCAGTATTTCTGTTGGAGTGGGACAGGTGATCTATAACATCTACTAACTAACATCTCCCCAGAATAAAACTTCATTAGAAGCCATTCTTTTTTTCTGCTCCTTGTGGAAGGTTTCACAGTCCTGTGTTGTGTTAAATAGGTTCGTTTAATTCACTGCTGAATGGCAGCAGAGCTGCTCCCTTCAGCAGCCCCATCCCTCTGTCCTGCAGAGGTGACTGCTGACAACGTGGTGGGAAACTTTGCAGTAGGTGACTCTTCAGCCATATCCACCTGCACCACAGAGAATTTCCTCAAGAGTAGGCCTGGTTAGCAAGCCCAAAATACCTCCATATAATCACAAGCATCTATTTGTGTAGAAAATTGTCATTGCACTGCAGGCAGCAGTTCTGATAAAGGTTAACTACTTAGATAAAATGAAAAATCTATGTTCATTTACAAATGGACATAAAATGAAGTCTCAATTATTATAACTTATTTACACTGTCAACTTAGATTAAAGTATATTCAAAAATATTGCTGAAAGCTAGGGCCCTGGGGCCTGATTCTTCAAAACCTTAATGGCACTAGTAGTTCTTATCCTTTGAGTGGCAGCATTTGAGTCAAGTGAGTAAAGAGAGAGTAGGGCTTTTGTTTTGCAGAGAAATAAAATTGATCTTATTTAAGAATAAAGTGCATAAAGAATTCCTTCCTTGCACAAAAATCATGCATATTTGGTTTGGATAGTCTAGAGCATTTTTGTGCTACAGTAAATTCATAGCAAATATAAATAGACACTTCCATGTATTTATTACTCCAGAGAGACTTGTAGATGGATTTCACCTTACTTACCATACCAGAAGCAAATTATGTTGAAATCCTTCCAAGATCTGAAATGATATGTTTATAAATTCTCCTTATTGAACTCTTGGCCTCAAGTAACTTTATTATAATAAAACATTTAGGTGTTTATTTTTTTATTTTTTGAAGTGCATTCTGTTTACTGCAAGAGGAGTGGCAGCAGTTTGTAATTTCACATCCATCGGATGAATTTTACGCTTCAGAACAATCATAAAGCATAAATGCACCAAATGATAAAATAACACCCCAGCATATCAGATAAGTAATGAATTTCTGCATATGCTGTTGCTTTCATTATGCTGATTTACAGCCACTTTAATGTACACAGTCTTCTTAAACAACTTAGAGTTGATTGTTCTGGAACTAGACCGTGATTGAAGATAATGTACTGGCGCTTCGCCATCTTTTAGGAAAGTTGTCTGAATCCCTCTGGGGGCAAACAATCTTGGATTGAAGAGTTTAGGTTATTCAACATACAAATTACATTCTAGCCACTAAAACCAATTGCTGAAATGTGGTGGAAGCAAAATCAACACCACTGGAGCTGCTGACAAGCAAGCAGTGAGGGACCAGGGTGTCTGCAGGCATGTCAGTATCTTGCAAACCACGTGTCAATCCTGAAATCTTATCTCAATAATTCCTGGTGCACCCAAGGTAACTTTGCTTGAGGATTTAATGACATTATGCAATTCTAGCAATACTATGCATTATTTGTACCCGCGTGCAGTAGCCTGGCAGAATCCTTTTTGACAGGGGTTGGTGTGTGCAGGCAGAAAAGCACGCAGCGTGAAACCCCTGCTGAAGGAGGATGGAGCTTTCCAGTAAGGTTAGGATTTCAACCAGTGCCCAGATCTCCAGAGGCTGGAGGACGGAGACCCCCTTTGGACTAGAACCGGTACCAACGTGCCTGCTTTGCGTCCCGGCGCCGTGGGATGTTGGGCAGTGACACCAGCTTCCGAGTTACAGAGATGCTTCTTAAAATGTTAGCTGAGGATTCCTCACCCTGATCAGCATGAGGCTAAGCCAATAACTATCTGTCATAACTGGGACTAAAGCAAATTTGCTAGTTTAGTGGCAATGCCTGGGAGGCCAGGTATGAAACATAACTAGAGAATACCCCCAAAAACTTGTGAACCTCACAATGGCCACGGACCATTTCAGGAAGGAGCTCTGTCTTTTCCTTCTCAAGCATCACTGCTGCAGGCACATGCTGTCACCAAGTTTGTCTCCATCCCCACCGCGCTTTGTCAAGACAGCTCTGAGCAGCAGCCACTAATTGCATCACACAAAACAGAGTGACAAAATCTCTCTGATTCCTTCCCAAATCTGACTTTTCCTGCTTAACACCCTCTGCTCCTCTTTACCACCCAGCACTCAGCATCCTTGCAAGAGCAACCCCTGAAGCTACAAAGCAATAAATGCCAGCAGTGACTGTAGTGGGAGTTAAAGCAAGTGCTGTGCTAGAGTTTGCTGCCAGAAATGTGGCTGGAATTACTACAACTGTTATCTCTTTTAATCTTATCTCTTTTACAGGCTCTCTCACCAGCTTCCCGTGAGCTGTCAGCATTGTAAGAACATCAATTAGGTGTCCATTAGTACTGCGGATATCACTTTTCATGCCGCATTATGGAGATACAGATGTATAAAATGTCAATATTTTCTTTCCCTGCATTATGTTAATCATGCTGTAAGTTGCCACACTAACGGTCTTCGCGGAGGCTGTGATATTTATGCTGATTTAACATTTACAAGCCGCCAGTCTGCCTGGGCACTGCGCTCCACACAAACATGTGTGAAAGGCTAATGGGCTGAACTGAAAAATGTGTCTGACTTAAGTAATTTTATAAACACTTTAAACACATTAGGACACTTACACTTCTCTGCAGACACCAGGCCTGGTCCTATTTTGCCATCAAACCGGTGGCAAAATTCCCACTGACTTCCCTGAGACCCAGCTCACTCTGCCTTAATGAAATAAATGTAAAATAAAATGTAAAATAAATGTGCAATAAATGTAGAAAATGCAGAACTGCTTTCCACCCACATCGGAGAACTCCCCAAGTACAAGATACACAGGCTACATGTTGGGAGCCAGGACCATGCCCGGGACGGTCTGAGAGCCTGTGTTGCTGAGGAGGAATTTGCAGAACAGCAGTTTTTGGAGCAGGATTTATTCCTCCCCCTTTCCCAGGGTAGGTGCCCACGGTACTTGTGCCATGTGTGAGCTGCCTCATAGATACATAGAATTAGGTGAGCTGGGTCCTGCCATCCAGTCAGACGTATTGTGATGCTCTTCTGGGATTAAGGCAGGACTAAATGGACATCTGAGAACGCTACTCAGCTGTGCTGCATGTGCAGTGTTGGATGGACAGGTGGACTGGGGCACAGGCAAGAGCATTTCGTGAATTCACACTGCAAGGAGCAAAGAGGATGGGACATATCAACTCACCCCCCTCAAACAGATTAGTTATTTTCTTAAGCAAGGGGTTACTTAGAAAAGGTGCTGAATGACTTCACTGTCAGCTTTTCCTTCCCATCAGCACCATCTTGCCAACTCCCAATGCAGTTCCATCCCCTTCTGCTCCATATCCCCACACAGTCCCCAGAGCATTACCCTCCTCATTCTTCACCTCTCTCCTTTGCCTACAGAAAATTCAGCAAAGCAGAGGCTGCTGCCGCCACACTGATCATGTTGTCCTTTTGGCTTTTCAGACACTGCAGTGTCCCCTTCACAGACATCTGCTGCTCCCCATCCTTGGCAGCTTTCTGGGACAGAAGAGATGGCGTAGGTGTTTGCTCAGCACCAAACACTCCCCTGATCCACCACAGGAGGTCCCAGGCTGCTCCTGCTGCTGACAAGCTGGTAATGGAGAAGCATGTTGGTTTCTTTTAATGGGAGAGTAGTTTCTGTTGACATTGTTTGGTCTAAATGTTGTTATCACAGTACCATCCTCGTTTCACAGTACTTATTTCATACAGCCTTGACATGATAACAATGGCCACTTAATCTTGCATGAAAATTTCCTTTCAGTGTCCATTGGTCTCCACTGATTTATGCGGACGCTGCTTTCTTGTGTCACCACGAACTGCTCTCCATAGATTTTCTGTGTCATTGATTTGCCATCATCTCCACAATCCAATACAATTTTCCTCCACTTGCATTTGATATTCTCATGTTGACACCAAAGACCTGCATCACTAATATTGTATTAACATCATTCTGACATGAGAACAAATCCTCATGCTAATAACAGTTACTGATGATAACTCACCATAATGCAGTTGCCAGTAATTTGCTTCCAGAGGATTCAGTCTTTGGACGTGACATCCGGACATCCTCTCCAAAGTGTTCCTGTTGATCATACCCTGTAATGCAACTTTCTATCTAAATGAGTAGTAATAACTGCAACATCAATATTTTGACTGATTGGATCTTCAAAGACCTTTGCAAGAAAATATTTAGTTCTCACAACAACCTAGGCAAGAAATAAACTTCCCATTCCATATAAGAATAAGCTGGGGAGGTTTTTTAATTTTGCTTCCTGAAAAACCAGTAGAGGATCCTTGGAGTAAGCAATAGCCCAAGGGCTATGTCAGTTATGTGGGAGACCCACAGTCCATCTGCTCCTCTACCTGACCCAGACAGGCTCCAGATGGCTGCCTTGACCTGTTGGCCATTCCCCACTCAAGGATCTCATTTTTCTGTTACAGTCAAAAATTCTGGCTCAGACCCTAGCAATCTCTCTCAACAGAATTTAATCAGTAGTGATATGTTCCCATGAAAAGTTTCAGTTTCAATAAATCAGCATTTTCCAAGAAAAAAACATCTGGTTGGAAAACTCCCAGCCCACTCACATCTCTGCTATCAGCTACAGAAAGTCAATATTATTCTCCATCTTCAGGACTGCTTCTACACTCCAATTTTTTAAGAAAGAGAAACTATGGTCCTGATAAAGGATATGATTTTTTTTTCACAAGTGCCTGAATGATTGAAAACCCCAGCAATTTCATAGGACGCCTGTTCCAAACACGCTTGTAAGCTTTTGAAAATCCCACCCCAAATCTATCATTTTGAAGTCTGTTTGATTTTTAAAGTCTGGGGTTAAAAAACACAGCAAAAGCTAAATAAAAGCTTATTCAAGACCACACAGCAAGATCACATCGTCCACACTGCAACAAGAAGAGAAAATTTTTAATGCCTTTCTAGCCAAGATGTGGGCAGGGCAGCAAATCCAGGCTCTGTGCAAGCTGTGCTGGTGGAGGCAGCTCTTTTTTCCCCTTAGCAGCCACACATGTCACTGGGCCACAGTTCCACTTGTTTACCAAAATAATTTGAACTGCCCAAAGCCACAGCAGGGCCCCTGCCAAAAGGAAATGTTGGGGCCACAACCCACAGGTGCGTTTTGGTGAACATCGTTGAGAAAGTTCCTCCGAGCTCAGCCAGCAGAAGCTATGGATGAAACCACTCCTCTGTGTATTGTCCATTAACAGAAGATCCAAAGTAGCCCAGTAGTAGTACCCAAAGTAACTTCCAGTAGCAAACCTGACGTACTCAGAGCCAACTGAGAAATTGTGGGGAAAACAAAAGGATTTTCTGAGCTGCCCACACCCCCTGTTCTACTTGCTGAACCAACCTGTTCAGCAGAGAGCTTTAGGAAAGCTCAGTATTAAATTGTCATTTTGTCAATAAAGTGTCATTTCATCAATAAAGTGTCATTTCATCAACAGTACATCCAGGTAGCCAAATGTTTCTGCATAATTAATTCAACCGATGCATTAAGGAATGTTATACACAATATTAATCAAAAAGTACTGTCAATATAAGGACCATATATAAACCCAGCTAAGAAAACTTCAAACCTGTTTGAAAGCTAAGCTCTTTTTTCCAAGATGATCCTTCAATCTAGGGAGATGTGGATTCTGCTATTGAAAATGCCATGAAGAAAATAGCATGACAGTACATTAAATATATTATTTAATTCCCCAAACTGTGTCCTTGTCAGCAGGGCTTTACTGGGATCTGAACATAAATTGTACCATCTGACACATGAGGATCACTGAGACCAGAGCCTTAAAGGAAGCAGGATTTGTGGTTCTTGGGAAATTCTACAGTTCTGACGTTTGGGTTTGTTCTGAATAAATTGCAAGATGTTGTAAAACTTTCTGAGAAATTATGGCTTTGAAAATGCACTGTCAAGTCAAGTAAAAGATCTCCTTGCAGTTTGGATTGGAAAATGCTTTGCTGCGTAAATACAAAATCAATTCTGCAATGAAAAATAAGAGTATTGAATCCTAGGACTGACAGAAATTCCTCCGTGAGCAACTGCTAAGCGCAGCAGCAGCCGATCACTCAGAGTATTGACCACCGCTGACCTCTCCCCCTCCACGCTGACGTCCTCTTTGCGTGGCACTCTCCAGACACTGCCTCTCGCTTCCCCGTTCCCCCTCCCGATCGCTGCATCACAGACCTGGACCCCCTGCCCATCCTCATCCTCCCCATCCCTCCTCACCTCCCACCACCCTCCCTCTCCCTCCGCAGCTGTGGCTTTTGCATCCCCACCTGCCTCCATCGTGTCCAGCTCTGAATTTCCCCGCAAGCCCTCGTTGCAGGTGCGGTACCCACGATTCTTGATGAGCATCACTCACCTGGCCCCGTGCAACACCGACTCCTTCCTCAGCCCATTTCCCTCACTGTGGTCAGGTCTGACATCTCACTTCTCCGGTACTGGCTGCTGCGGTCCATGGGAGGCAGAAAAAACAATGACAGGGAGAGAAATCCTGCTCGAATCCTGACCAGGGTTATCTCCGGAGCAAAAACAGTCCCTGGGAAACGCGGCTGAAGAGGCTCACCAAGGAGCCGCTTTGGAAAGTTTTATGATTTGGCCAAAGGCTGGGTTTGTGGGATCGATGACAGGAGGTGTGCTCCGTGACAGGGGGGTCTGATCCGCACCAGCTGCAGCCATAAATCACAGCTCAATGGGTATGCAAACACCCTCACCGGGAAGACTTGAAGCCGGGCAAAACAATGACAATATTTCTTAGCCTGGGTCTTGGAAATGGCTGAGCCATTTTTGATGACCTAAAAAAAAAAATAAAATAAAATAAAAAAAGCAGGCAGATATTTTAGCTCAGGAATTTCAGCCCACATTGACTAAATGTGGTGAAATTAGAACCAAGTAAAAAGAGGTTTTAGAAG
Source organism: Pterocles gutturalis (assembly GCF_000699245.1). NCBI lineage: Eukaryota > Metazoa > Chordata > Aves > Pterocliformes > Pteroclidae > Pterocles > Pterocles gutturalis. The sequence continues at coordinate 33,226 of NW_010123054.1, forward strand.
CGGTATTTTAGGCATATTTATTTACAGACAAAATCAGCAGCTCTGCCAACAGCAGCAATAATTCAGGCAGGGTAAATACACCATCGCTCTCACTCCTTAGAGAGATACCGTAGTACAAGGCTCAAGGGAACAATGCAGCTGCATCTACAGGAACTGTGCTGGATTTTATATTGACGATATATCTGAATATTTTCAGAAATTTTTCAATCATTTTATTTACATGAATCATTCTACCACAGAAATATCTCCTCTGTAGTCAGAAGAGCTGCACAAGCAAAGCAAATTAGTTCTGCTCTTAAAATTATTTTGTTCTGAAGTTAATAATATTAACTTCAAACAATTTTCTAGCCTTCTACAAACAAGATCATGTTCTAGAAATTTTAATCAGCGTTGTTATTAACTCCATTACGTTCTTGTAATTATTTCCTGTCCTTAGCATGGGAAAACTGATGCTACAAGCTGTTATCTGTCCCCAGAAAATTATACGTAGCACAAGTTGCCACATCCTGCACAAATAAGCCAGTAAAGCAAAGAAACCACTTAGATTTATCTATTTTATTTGTGTTTGATATTTTCAGTGTGTCTGCATTTTAAATGTATTTTAATGTAAAGGTTAATGGAGTTTTAATAAAGGGCAGATGGCCACTCTAATTGCAGAACACCCAGCATACTCTTTTAAAAACCTCTTTAGCTGGCTAGACAGATATTAATAATTCTGAATGCCATTAGAAAAAGCAGAGGTTTGAATCAAATGATTCTTCAAAGTTAAATTTATTATTAAAGCAAAACTGCAATCATTGCATGCATTTTGCAAAGAAAAATTGTATTATCAATATATTTCCCATCAAGTGATCCTGTGAACTCTGTTATCTATTATCTAGAGCTAAATTATATATACAGAAGCAGCAAATGTTGAACTTCTTATTATATATTGGTTTTTTATCCAGATGTCAACTTTCAGCCTTTTTTTTTTAATTCTCTAAACATTTCACCAGTCACACAGTCTCCTCCTTGCTTCACTAATTTCATCTTTTTTTGCAAGAGCATGATTCCTGGGTCACATAACATTATGCATGCACATCGCAATCCCTGGTATGTGTCTTTAAAAAAAGAAGAAAAAAAAGGAAATAAAAAGCATGAGCTATTTTGTGCTAGGCCCTGTGCCAAGCAGAGCCTCCTGCCTCCAGAAAATACAGCGAAAGCAAACTATGTCTATGCATATCCTCCGAGCAGCCAGTTCACTGGGAGCGGAAGGTGGCTAAATGCTACAAGGGAATGAAGAAGCCACAGGTACAAATCCTGTAGGTTTTATTGCCAAAATAATTTGATTCTTTGAGCATTTAGAGCCAGGCACTTCAAAGTCCCAATTAAATCCTCAGGAGCTCTGGTGTGAATCTGAAGTCACAGAAGAATAATCGTGTAACACCTGAAATAGTTTAAACCAGACAGCCGTCTTCTGCTTTGGAAATAATTTCTATAACCTCTTCCTGCCCCCACTGCAGACCCCTCCGCACAAGCCCATGTACACCGTAACCATCACCATCACCCTCTGAAATTAGCAGTTACATTAACAAGGTTTTGAAATATTGGCTGGAATGCAGTTTGGGGCTCTACAATGGAAGAGAAGTGAGTTTTATATCATTTTATGAATGGACATTAATCAATGCTAAATCACAATGAGGGTCTTATGGAATCACATATTACAATCTCCTAAATCGCACGAGGAACTTGCCATGATTAATGTTGCTACAATGACATTTGATACAATTAATAGTGGGGGCGGTTCACGTTTAGGTTTCACCTCTTTAGGTGCTTTTTCTGAGCCCACCCCGGATGAGAGGGACCTTTGGAGCCCAGGCCAAGAAACAATAGTGTTTGTCACATTATTAATTTGCCCTTATGATTCATCTTTTATCCTTCCTGACATTTATGTGGTTCCTCTGACATGCACACCGGAGGCCCAAACAGTCCCAGAGCTGAACAGTGTGAAGGTGAGGGGAGTCTTCATGTGTCTCCTGGAGAGGTGGCAGGTGTCACACTCCCCATCCACATGCATCTCCAAATAATTCCTCTAAAATCAATTGCGAGAAGCCTTGCCCCCATGGAGAGGGGTCCCAAGGAGGCGTGACTGGAGAGTGAGGCTGGGACCACCTGAATCTCGAAAGCCCAAGGCAGCCTCCAAGATCTGCAAACCCCCTCCTGGAATGCTCCCATTTGGAGGAACCAGTGACACCAGGTAAGTTGGGGACAGCAAAGAGCAACTCTGCCTGCTGCAGGGAGTGACTCTGAGACCGACTTTTCTCTGTCCAAGCCCATGGCAACCAGGGAGAGGTTCAGTATCACCCCAGACATGGGTGGGAGGGACTTGACTGTCCCAGGTGCTTAAGCACAGATCAGTGAAGGACCACCCTGAAAGCCTGTCAGGATGAGGGATGTCCCAGGTAACTGCACACAAACGTGGGATCTGAGACACCCAGCCCCCTCAGTGGCCCGCACATGCAGGGGGGGGTGGGTGCGGGTAGGATGCGTTGGTCTGGACCAGGCAGGAGGCACCAGCTGAGCAGTGATGAACCAGGACACCTGGGGAGTTTGTGTCCCCGTGCACCAAGGGGCAGTCCCAGGAGAAAGGTGGTGCAGAGCATGTCCCCCACACCCCCACACTGTCACAAGCCAACCATGGTTGCCTGTCCCCCTCAGTGCTTCTGCCAGCCCCCTCCCTGGAGCCAGCCTGCTCCTGGTGGGCTGCTCCCTCAGCCTTGTGCATGTTCAGATGTCCCCCCATGGATTTTTGGGGTCCCCCCATACCTCACAGCCTGGGGACAGAGACAGCCCAGCTCACGGAGAAGGTGGGACTGTGTCTTTGGCTGCTCTGGGAGGGGGGCTGCACCGGGGGCAGGATGACCCACACTGCCCACCCTGTCTTTTAGGACAGATCTCGGGGGTCTTTCCTACAGGGGAGGGAGCAGAGAAGGTGAAAGACCACTAGGCACCCCGTCTGCTGCTGATACACATCCCCCTCCATCCCACGTGTGCCTGGGGCAGTGCTTAGGGTGAGGGCGTGGGGACGCGCAGACCACCCCGGGCAGGAGGTGGCTGGTTATTTAATACCCCATTATAGGTATTTAATACGTATTAAATACCCCGTTATTCCCTCTCTAGTCCCCAGCACAAGCTCCTGCCCGGGACAGGCAGCAGGGGTGTCCCCCTTCACAGCCCCTGCGATG
>NW_010123055.1:0-200 GCF_000699245.1 Pterocles gutturalis
GAGACAACCGTCGCCGAGACAACCGTCGCAACGTCAAAGGTCACCGAGAAAACCATCACCACGTCAACTATCACCGAGACAACCGTCCCCATGCCAACCATCCCCATGTCAACCGTCGCCGAGAGAACCTTCACAGGGAGAACCGTCCCCACGCCAACCGTCCCCACGCCAAGCATCGCCGAGGCAACTGACCACACGGC
>NW_010123056.1:0-785 GCF_000699245.1 Pterocles gutturalis
AGACGCCGGCTGGGTCCGATACACCCTGGTGCCGTGTCCCACGGACCCCCCCTGCTCCCTGAGCCCCAGCGCTGCCCCACAGCAAAGCTGGTCCAGCGCGAGCCGCTGGCACGGCAATAATTGATATGATGTGTTGGAGCAGACAAATATCCACCAGGTCAATTACTGAGATGATTAAGTCCATGCCTTGTTCTCCCGCAATGAAAGGCTCCAGTGTTAACGGCATCAGGGACTCTTCCCATGCAAGTTTGAAATTAGTTTGACCCACGGCGCCAAGCGGAGCCTGTCTGTGCACAAATGTGTGCCGCAGTTTGGGGTCAAAGATTTTCCTGCTGGAAAAGGTAGTTTAATATTAATCCGAATTAATATTTTGCAAATGGATTCTGATGGTCGTTTTCCACCACTTGACCAACACAAGCAATAAAAGAAAATGTTTTTAGAAATAACAAAGGGCTGTATAACCCTGCCCGATACTGCCCACACCATGCCACAGCCCAGCACTACGGCACAACGATGCTGGGGGATAATCCCTGCCCTGACCCCTTCCCACCCCACACCAGTGCCTGGCCCACCCGGGGGTCCGGCGGGTCGCTGGGGGTGTCCTGCTCCCGCACTTGCCCCATGTGGGCTCCAGAAGAACTTGGTTGTGCTTTACAAACCAGGAGATGGTGAAGCTTTGGGTAAGTGACTTTCCCTCTCTGAAGTGGAGGATGGCGACCGAGAATGGGGAACACGGCGGGTAAAGCCAACACAGTGAATTACCTATTTTCCTGCTGTGGATGATG
>NW_010123056.1:816-2065 GCF_000699245.1 Pterocles gutturalis
AGTGTCAGCAAGAGCAGAGCGTACAGGATCAAGGTGACGGCGGAGATGGCAACAAGCACCCACCTGAACAAGAGAAAAAGATTTTGTCTAAGTGAAAGAAATAACCAGATGACTTTAAATCTTTCAGGTCTGCCATTGCTTCAAAGCATGCTTTAGACCAAGGTTTCCTGGTAGTTTTCAGTTCTGCTTTTTGTCTTCAAGGCGATGTGCCCAAAAAAGCTGGGGCTTCATTTTCAAAAATGGCCAGCGCTCCTTGCACCTCATTTTTGGGAGCCCATCTTTAGACAGGTTTTCCAAAGCCCCATTGCCAGTGGGGGCTGTGCAGCACTTGCTGGAAGCGAGCAGTTACGACCCCAGCTCCTGCCAGAATCACAAACCATTTCCGAGACCCACGCCTGCATGTCTGCCAACCACGGCCACCCAGGGACAATGCGAACATGCCCCCAGCACAGCAGAAAGTCACCAGCAACAGGGGCTGCAGCATCCCCATGCCCCGACCCACAGCACAGCATCCCCGCAGCCAGCGATACCCAACAGAGGTGCCCATAGCAGCGGGAAGGTTATCCTTCCACCTTCGAGCATCCCCCGCGCTGCCGGAGGGTGCCAAGGGCTGCCTGGGCTGTTGTACTCACCACTCGCAAGCGCTCATCCTCCCAGCCAGGCGTCTCGGTGGCTGGCGTGACGCCCAGCACAGGGCTGGAGGTCCTGGGGGGACAGGGAGAGGCAGCTAGCACTGGGGACAATCAACCAAAACGGTCCTGCTGAGCTTCACAGCTCCAACATCGCGGAGGTAAAACCCCGGTACCCAGCCATCCTCCTGCATGAGGCTCTGGCTGTACACATGGGTCCCTCTCGTCCGTACTCCTCGCACAGGCACAGCCTCTCCCTGCTCTTATCTCTGAGCTTAACGGTTTTATATGCTGCCGCCTCGGTCGTATCTGATACTGGACTGGAGCTGCTGGGCTCCACCGCGGCGCCGCCAGTAACAAGAACTGAAATTCATTCTGCTTGCTTTAATCCTCTCACACATTTCTTTTTCTCTTTTTTTTAAATCCACAAAAAATATTTTATAACTGTAATCTGGGAAAAAAAAAAAAAACATAGAAGAAAGTAACCAAAAGAAGACAACGGGTTTGGTGTCGGGCTCTTGCATCGGTTAAGATCCAGACAGAAAGGTCAGGGGCCCTTCAACACCTCTGCATTGGAAACACTTGGGATTTAATTCTAGGTGAGCGCTTAAATCCTGCTG
>NW_010123056.1:2094-5065 GCF_000699245.1 Pterocles gutturalis
TAGGTGGACCTAAGGCACAAAATTAGAAAACACATATGCCTGAACTGGACCACTTGGCTTGGGACTTTTGGCCATAATATTCAAGAGATTAATAACAAAGAGTGGCAACCAGGGGTGTTTATTTTGTGAGCCTTCACTTGAAAAAAAGCACTTTACATTTTCAATCAATGCCTCTATACTTACTGTTTATAAATGGCTAATATAGGGAGGTATCCTATCCTAACTAAACCTTCGGCACAATGATTAAAGGAGCCAGAATAATACGACTGATAGATTGATAGATTGACAGAGCAAGGGCATTATCCATCCTATGGATAATTTCCTCTATGACACATTTCTAAGAGTAATTAATCAGAAGCTGTTCCAATAACCTCACCAATCCCCTGCAAAGTTCCACTTACCCAAGCAGTTTGGGAACTGCCAAGCTAAAGGTCCATTCCTTGCTGGAATTTTCCCCCTCCCATACTGAACTGCTCTGTCCCCAAATATCCTTCTCAAATGGCTGTCATTCTTAAATGGCTCATTTCCTATTGTGGGGCAGGAGATGCTGCTGCAGCAGATAACAATCTGAAAAATTAGCTGTTCAAAAGGAAATTGCAAAATAAGACCCAAATCCAAATATCAGTAGCAGGCATCTTCTTTGCTGAGACGGGGCATGGCGAGATTGAAGAGGCGATACGCAGATGCGTATTGAAATATCTATTTTGAAGATAACAGCTAGCAAGGCGATGGCAGCACATGTACTTTTTTGGTCTATCAATCAGGTACCTTGCTGTGAGCCTCCCTCCCTCCAGCCCCCAGGGCATTAACCCTTTCTCAAGCAAGATGCTCTATTGAAACCAAGGTTGTACAGAGCTCCTACTTGTCCGCTTACCGAGAAGCGAATTCGAGATGTCTATGCTCAGTATAAAGGTAAGCAAAACCAGGGGAATGCCTTAAATTATTCTAATCCCATTTGAGTCAGGCCTTGCTGCCCCAGGTTAAGGCTAAAGCTCAGGCTGGGAGCGATGCACGCCTGCAGGCATCACTCGGATGCAGACACCAAACCCAACTCTGTCCTGGTGTGCGAACCCCCTGATGCCCGAGGCAGCGGGTGCAATGGCTGGTGGAGCGCGATACCCAACGGCGCTTTACCTGGGGACCAGAGCTTTCCACGCCTTCCCTTTCCCGCAGGACCTGGACAGCCAGAGCCGTGGAGGGAGCCGGAGTTACGGACGTCTCGGCAGCATTTCGGTGGCTGTGCAGTCGCAGGGGTCCAGCAGAAGCGATCGCTGGCTCGGTGCCGGATGCGGTCTCGCTCTACCCTGATGGTGATGGTAGGAACGAGCCCACACAAGGTTCCATGACGCTTCCCCTCTGTCAACTGGCTCATTTAAATATATTGGGGTGTTCCTCTGCCGTTCTGCAGCCGCTTCTGATCCGGGGATGGTTCTCCACGGAGGTGTCCCCCCTCTTGCTACATCTTCCAGCAGTTTTGTGCTGAAATGCAGCTGAAGCATTGGAGCCAAGTGGTGCCCGAGGACACAGGGCTCTGCCCAGCAGCGGCGGAGCTGGCTCAGCCCCGAGCAATCCAGCTGCCCCCCAAAAAGTGCTCTGAGTGCTTCCCAGTCAAAGTCTTCTATAGGGGTAAAACACTGTAAATCCCAAGGGATGTGGTCCCAGAGCCTGGCATGGCTGGGTGTCTGCTGGGGGAACGGTCCTCCACCCACCCATTTCCTGGGAAAATTTTCTGGTCAGTAGTAGCATGGGGTATCACTTCATCACAGCGGGGTGCAAGCAGCAGACCGGCAGATGCCACACTCCCGTAGGGTGGTAGCAGATTTGGGGAGTGCTGGGCCACTGCTCCGCAGGAACCAATTTTGTAGCTCTCACACTGAGTGTGTTGGTGCTGGAGATGCCCTGCAGCAGCCTGACCTCTCTTCTGCTTTTTCCCTGGCAAGAGATGGCCAAGGAGCAAGGCACCCCTCCTCTCACAGGGTCCCCGACTCCTGGGGATGGTGCCAGCTGGTGTTTAAACATCTCCATCACCCCCATGCTCCCAGAGCAATCCTCTCCTGGGGAGATATCATCCCAGCATCTCGGTACATCCCGCCCAGGCTTTCTAAAGCCAAAGAGAACATGGTTCCCGAGGAGCTCTACGTACCCCCAGCTGCCGGTGCCATCGGTGTTCACCCCCAGGAGCTGCGCCACGAGCTGGGGTCCCCTGCCAGGTCCCCGCCATGGGCCAGCCGCTGCCCACATTCCCCCCATCCCCTGGGACCGCGGGGACCATCCGTCAGCTCCATCCCTGGGGGGGTTTAGTCCTGCTTTAAGCTGCAGCTTCTGTGCCCCAGGGAAATATTTCACTGCAGTTTGCTTGGGTTTAGTTTTTGTACAAGTGAGTGTTTCACTCTTTCAAGTGCTCGGTGATGTATAAACTGATTAACAGGTGGCAGAAACAGTTGATAAACAGAGGGAGAAAAAGGCTTTTCAGAAAATGTTGCTGGGGTGCGATTTGAATCAGTCAGAGCTAATCGTGGAAGTGGCTAAACTAAAGGAAATACAAAAAAAGAACACTGGTAATATATTTTTAGCCTGAGAGCAGGTTTCTTAAAATGAGTGAAGCGCCCGAGAGGCACGTTTTCCGCAGAAGGTGCAGAACCTATTTCTAATGGATCCGAGGGCAAATACGTGGAGCTGGACGGAGTAAGATACACTTCATGGCAGCTGCTGCCTGGAAGTGATGCTGGACTGTACACATTAATCCTCTGGGACCTGGGGTGTCCAGGAGCTGGCAGTCACCTTTCATCACATTTCCACTGGACACAAGCACTTTTTCTGCTTTTTTATTAACAAGACGGATTCAAAGGCCCCCAGTCCTATAAATAATTCTGCACATTTTGCTCCATCCTTTGCCGCATCAGGAGGGGCCATAAGGGCAGCGCGGGTGCCCCAGGCGCAGGCAGGGACGGGCAGTGCCAGGCAGGGACCG
>NW_010123057.1:0-17074 GCF_000699245.1 Pterocles gutturalis
TTCACTTTCTGTGTAGTCTGTGGGACCCACTCCCCAGTTCAGTAAAACAGCAAGGATGTTCACGTTAGATAGGCACTAAGGAGAATGCAAAACCTGGGGTAGAAGAGCCACACAGGTATTTAGCCAGTTTTCCCAGTCTGTTTTGCAGTGTCTGCTGGTTGTCAATATTCCAAAGTTTTATCTCTATCCATTTGCCAAGCTGGGTGGTTTAAAGCCTGGTTATTTAAAGTAAGCTGTTGTTACCCTTTTACATCCCACAGGGTAGTGTGTAGATCGGCTGTGCTGGAAATGCTGCTGGAGGCATGTTTTTCCAGGCATTTTATCATGGCCACACCTGCCTCTCTCTGAACCTTGACAAAACGTACTTATGGTCCCCAAATAAGGAAAGTAAGCTTATGTGTGTCCCTGACTGTGAGCACAAAGTAACATAAAAATATTCTAATATGTGTTGTCATGCCCACAGGCACCATTGATCAGAGGAGTAAGCTTGCCCTTGCCTTGGTCCTCCTTTTGCAATACAAGTAATTGAGTTTCAGGGACTAAATCCAAATGCTGTTAAAGTCAGTGGAAAAATTCCTGTTGTCTGCAGTGGTCACAAAATCTATACTGAAGTGCTGTAATTCTTTAAGTGGTTTGTTTTGGTGGTGGTAATTAAACTTAATTTCCACTTTCTTTCAATTCATCTTTATTTAAGTTTCTTCACCCTATAAAAAGTGTCCAAACATATAAAATGAAAGCAGCTGTGTTTTTATTAGAACTATAAAGTATGGTGTTAACCAATTAGTAAAAGTGGAAAAGCAGAACAATATTATAAATCTTATTTTGCAGAAGGAAAATGTTTTGTGATGGTAGAAAAAAGATGAGAGTTACAACTCAAATTGGAACTAGAAATGGGACCAATTGCAGATATCACTTTGGGATCCCAAACTCTTTAGATGTATTTTCATAAAATACGGAATACTTCTGCTCAGCAGTCAAAAAGGGAGAAAGTTCTCAATACTTTTAACAAGTTGAAACTGATGTATGTTTCATGATGTTATAGAATAAATAGGAGTGAAAAAGGTTGGCCTGGTCTTCTAAGACAAGCAATATGAAACACTTCATGTTCACAAGGAAGAGGTGAAAACATAACACTTAGGCTTAGAGAGAAAAATATATAGAACTATATCCTCAGGTACAGTAAATTGGATTTGATCAATGGAACTATGTCTCTGAAGATCTGGCCAAGGAGTTAGATTCTTCTAATTTTACTCCATTCTGAATTATGAAAACTGTTGAGAAAAATGACTTCACAAAGACGGAAAAGTGGTGTAAAGAGAGAATCATTCCTAGAGACCTATGCTTTTCCTGGAGGCAATGCAGCACTTCAGTAGTTGTAGTCACATAAGTAGCATCAGTGACCGCAATAGGATTACAAGTGAATCAAGCCAAGCACGAACAAAATTATTTTCAACATCAGAACCTGAAAAGTAGTGTTCCCAAATGTTCTAAAGTAATTTTTAAAATTGATTATGTTCTAGATGAAGTCCATACAAATGACTGACAGCAAGTCCTTATTGTCATTACCATTATCATTAGCAGTGCAGGAGGGAATGGATGGCAGCACAAGGAAGCAGGCAAAATCGTATATTAATGTTCAGAGTTGAAATCCACTCTCCTTGTTCTCACAGTTGCAGAGATACCACTGCTATTTATGGAGGTGTTCTCACTGTGGTGAACAGTTCTGTTGCTGATGTGTGTTTGTGGCTTATGTGGCATGAAATAAACCAATGAAATGGAATAGTTTAAAAAATCACAGATGTTAAGGGATTAGTGCATTAAATGAGGATCAGAGCCTTTGAATGGGCCTGGTAGGTAACAATATATGGAAAATTCAGAGTTTACGCAGCTGTAATAAACATTCTTTTGGATTTGTATTGCTGTCAGAGAATACTGGATGTTAAAGATTTGATACTAGCTCTTATGCAGCCACTAGTAGTTTGAATTCTGACTACCAGTGTGATGCTATATGCACATGTAGATCAGGATGACTGTTACTGGAGGCAAAAAAAATTAGTTGACAATGCTGGATCAACACGATTAGAATGTTCATAGTGAATATATGTTTTGTCAAAAACAGAATTAAAGTTTTGAAAGCACTTAATTTAGGAAATTAAATCAATTTTTTATTTAAGTGCAGAATTTTGATAAGTCCTTTAGGTTTTTTTTTCTTCTAAAAATTACTTTTCTCTAAGAGATTTCAGCTTTTTGTTCTTATTCAGGACCACTAGCACCTACCTTAATGAAACAAATCAAAAGTCAGAATTTGTTATAAGATTCTTAGATTTAGCAGGATTCTGGTGCATATTACATGTTAATTAAAGTGGAAAATGTTACTAGAATCTTTATTAAAAAGATTGCAGTAATTATATTAGTAATAGTAATATAGTGATGAGTATTTAAGAATAGAAGAAAGTAAAATCTTCCACAAATAACCCCACCGTATGCTAGAAGATAATAATATTGTAAAAAAAATAATTCTGAGAAATGAACACATCATTGCTTTCAAATTTAAGCAGACCTGCAAACACCAACTGACCATGCCAGCATGAAAAATGCAGCCTGCAATTTCAAACCTGTTGCTACTATCAGTAAACCCTGCTCACAGAAGTACTATCTTAATCATTCTCCACACCCCATAATATGGTACATTTTGTCCCATAATCCAAAGGCTTTTGCAGCGTGGGTGGATGAAACTAAAACAATGGCTGTGTACTAGAACATACTCATTCAGGGAACTGTGATAAGACTCATCCCTAGGAAACATGTTCTTCAAAGCAATCCCCCTTCTTTTTCGGAGTCTCAAAGGAGACCTACAAAAAAAACATTGTAAAACAAGCCTAAAATGTAAAATAGAAACTAAACTCATGAACCCAAAAGAGGTGTGGATTTTTTGGAACATGAGTGCTCTCAGCTAGTGAAAAAATGTGAGGTTTTCTGTTTCTGTTTCAGGCCTGAAGAAGAGCTTGCGTAATCAAAATCTTGTCTGTTTCATTCAAATATGTCCCTTCCTATCACTCTTGCTACCACTTTTCCCTGTTAACCTGGCCTTTTAAAAAATAGTATAGGATACAATTGTAAGAGTCAAATGGGATTTTTAATAAAAATAATGGTTTAATTTCAGTGACAACTTAAAGATATTCAGTTGAACACCGTCATCTAGGAATCTTCTTCTTACTAATGTGAGAACAATTAAGGTTACAGCAGTCAGTAATTTCTTATGACTTTTTCGTAAGAAAATACCAATTAATGAAAAACTTCAATTTCTAAGAAAAAAATAATTTTTGACACATAGGTGTTTCATTCTGAAAATGAAATATGAATATTCTTCTCTGATATTTTTTTGAGGAGAAAAGGTCCCAATTTTTATTCAGACTTCTGTATGGCAAAATGTTTTATGATAAAAAATTAAGATTAAAATACAAGTTTGATTGTCTCAAAGTGAAGTCTGTCTGTTTCTGCACATGATTATTTTCAATTGCTGGTAATTAAAGCCCCCAAGAATTTTTGTTGGACATGGAAGCCATTCTCTTGCATTTCAGACATGAATGTGGCAATTTATTCCTAAATACTACAAAAAAAAAATTGGTGCTACTATATATTCCTTGAAATAAAAGAATTTATATCATACATGAAATAGCTGAAAAGCACTGACTGTACAGCTGTACTTGTTAACATCAGCTAAGAATAATTTTGAAGGGGAACTAGGGGAATACAGGGAAATAAGAAATTCCATAATGCAATTCATACCTTAAGTAAGCTAAATCAATCTTTGATGAAAGCTGTTTCTCCCAGCTGACTAAGTAAGAAAATTTCCTAACTTGAGATCTTCAGTCAGTCACTGGTGTAAAACAATGTGGTTTATTTCCTCCTCACTCATATTGAGCTATCAGTTTTAGATTGTGCCTGCTATTTGGAAGTGCAGGAGTGTCACGATTTCTCTATGGACAAAAGCTTTTATTAATAGCTAATCAAATCCTTCTCAACCATATTCTAGGAGAGGAACAAAATTTAAGCTTTACCTGGTGACTGTAGACTTGAACAGTCAGACTGATTGACTTACCTTTTGGGAATCAATTTTTGCTGTTCAAGTTCTAACACTATTGCAAATAGACTACTTAGATCAGCAGTCAAATGAGCATGTGCAGAAAACATACCCCGATTACAAGAGTCTGCTACCATGCGAATAATCAGCTCAGCCAGTCAACACTGCAGCCAAGGAATGCCACCAGTGTACACACACACACGCGTTCACACACATGCACACACACATTCCATCGTTCCAGAAGTTTATAGCTCTGATAGGTAGGGTGGCATATTTTGTTCTGGAAAACAGTGACATTTTGGAAGTCACAACGTATGAATAGCTGAATATTTGTCCTTAGCACAACAGTGTTATGGAAGATGCTCCTGTGTTTCGTATGTCCAATTCATAAAGGATTTAGACATTTATATTACTCATACTGAGAATGATTTATCATGAGCTTCTGTGGACTAAATATGTTTATCTTAACAGAAAAAGTTAAAGGACATGACCATAACCTATTAGTTTCTTCCTGGGAATAGAAACGTATTAGCATTTGAGCCTGGCAGAGAAAAGTTCGAAGTCCAAGGGCTGGAATGGATGCTAGACAAATTCAAATTAGAGTCAAGGTACCTTTTTTTAGAGGAGGTAGCTAGTGAGTGGAACAACTCACTAACATTTTTGTGGGTTCTCCATTCCCAGACAAACATGACTTTTCTTTTCCCTTTAAGATATATACTAGCTATATACAGAAACTGTTCATTTGTCTAATAAGACTGCAAATAGTATGCGGTCCTCTACTTAGAAATATCACTTTAACTGGAATTTCAGACATGTAAAAGATCTTCCTTATTTATTATTCCTATATTCAAAACTTTTCTCTTACAGAAGGTGTATCTATATATGCATATATATATACATATTACTATGTGCATGGATGCAAGTATGTATGTGCTTCCGGAGTGGGATTGGTTTTAATTAGAAGTGAAGGGAGATCAGAAGATGGTATCCACTCTGTATTGTTCAAGGGAAAAAGTGTTTGGTGTTGTTTGCCCAATCTAACGTTTTCTTCAGTGATCTACTACAAGCATAATTAGTTATTCTCTTTTTCCCTTCAGAGAGTACTAGATATGCACTGAATAATCTGATTTACAGTGGAGGCAGTGGAGACAGAGAAATGTAAATGAATAAGAGAGTTTTTTATAGGTAATGACTAGAAAATCATTTTTGTGACAACTAAACTGCTGGCTTCTGTGCTTTAAGAATTTAAATAGTTGTTAGCAAGTTTATTTTAAACCCTGGTCAAAGTGAAGTTTGAACAACTAGACAAATATGTCCCTCCAGATGGGCAGAAATTCTAACAAGAGACTGAAAATAAGCTTAGCCTTGTTCTGATCAGACTCAAACCGTATTTTGATCAGATCTTGCCATTAAACAAGTGATACACATATGTGGTATGTGAGAGACCTTTCCTTTCCACTTTTGCTCATGTTTTTAATTACCCTCTTCTAAGTGAAAAAGTATAACTGGAAATCTATTTTTTAGTATTATATTAATGTTAATGTAGTTTAATGACTTCACTGCTCTTGAGAGATTTCCTGTGCTCACTTGGTCACATTCTGAAAAGGGATTGATCTGGCATTTACCTCAGCCCATCCCCCAGTGACTCTGGAAAATCAGAAATGTGGTGTAAAAATGGGAAGCACAAGAGTGACTTTATCTGCTAACCAGGTTTTAGTTAATTGAAGTTTGACATTAAACCAGTTTTTTTACAATTAATACAAAGAAGTTTAATAGAGAGAATTTTCTAATTTCATCGGTACTTGATTGGATTTTGTCTTCATAAAATACGTGATAGTATAGTTCAGAGAAAACAGTGGCATTTAATCACAATAGACAAAAGGACCATAATCTCTTAGAACAGGAAAGGACAAGTTGGAGCATGTTTTTAAATACCAACGTCAGCATTTTGTATAAAATATTACTAGTTAATTATCATAGATACATATAATTTTACTTTGTGATAATATCATTTGTGTTTTTCAAGAAATACTTATTAAATTAATATCTTCTCAAGACCACTGTTGGCATATGAATTTTCTGCAAAAATATTTGATTATAGATTACAATGGTGCTAATTTCAAATATTTCTACTAACATTTTTATTATATAAAATATAATAATGCTATATTAATTTCTGATAACCTTTACTGAAAATTGGATTATACAAAAATAAATTTTGACCCAGAGTTTATAAAATTAGTTTTTCACTTAACATTGTAAATCATCTTTCAAAGACAGGTAAGCCTTGGCTTAAGTGCTTTGTTGCATGAAAGCCAAACCAAACAAACTTTAAAAGGGCAGGTTTCATTGTGTCATAAACCTAACATAGAACACAATATTTTTATTTTCAAAGTTCTCATATTTATGCATCATGAGTTCATATTTATATGGTTGATCACCTTTATATTACTGACCTGTTTTATGTAGCTGCAATCAAAAATATGACTTAGCTAACACTACATGTTGTTAAAGTGTCTATGGGTGCAAAATTAAAGTCAGACTTTCAATGAGGAACACCAGCCCTCAAAGGTACGACATATTCCCTAAGCTAGACACAGGTTGAAATGTTATCTTCTTACTTCTCCAGACTTTTCAGGGGTTCCCAGGCAAGCAGCTTGCACAAGTACAACTACTGACAAAGCTTTATATAGGGATGAGGAGCTTACCCCTCATGGAAGTACCGTGATTTCCACCAAGTGCTCAACACCTCAGTCAATACGGTTTCCATGTATATAATCTAAACAAGTATTGTAAAGTAACTTTACCTAAAGCAAAAGCAGTAAGCTCCATCTTAATGGTGCCCCCCTGAGACAGGGCTTTGTTAGACTTGTAAAGAGTAGTGAATTAAGAGTAAGCAAACTTGTACCTCCCTGTGAGATACTGTAAGAATGAATCTATTGCCTGTTTGTCCTGGGACAGCCTGTGACCTGAAATGCTCAATGAACATGCTCCATCTGTGAGCCACGACAGTGTCACTAAGGTGACGTTGGAAAGTGTGTGTTTCCACAGTCCTTGGCTCTGCGTGAGCACTGCAGTGCAATGAAGGTACAGAAGTAGAGAGGGTGTGTCAGGAAAACACACTGAGAAAACATAAAGCTTTATGTGCTGCTTCAGGAAAAGGGGAAAAAATGTTTACAAAGATGGTGAGAGGGCAGGAAACAGGAGGTAAAAAATATGAGTGTCTTGTTAGTATTACCCTACTTGCAGAGAAACTACTGCATTTAATGAGCAATCAGAATGTTCATTTAGTCTAGTGCCAGATCTTGTTTTCAACGAGACATTTGTGCGCTTAGATTGTTAATTAGCCACAGCATCCATAACCATCCCCTGCATGTAGGATAAGGGGAACAGAATAATTGGAGCACATCTAGAATTGTAAAATCCAAAATGAGACTTCAGGGGAGGGAAAGAACCTGTGAAATACAGGATTCATGTCCCTCATTAGGTTTATGTGAACAGAACCTCTGACAGAAAGAATCAACACAGGTAACAGCCTTTACTGAAGTAAAGGGCAAATGAAATCACATTCTTCTGTTGTTTCTTAGAGTCAGATAATGGAACCATACCCCGCTGGTTTTGTAAAATTTTTTAGGAGATGTTCATGTCACCCTTACTGTGGCAGGAGAGGCAGACAGACTGGAAAGACCAGCCAGTCAGTAGTGCATTTGATTTGAGCTCAATATGTGAGGCTTGTGAGTATACAGTTACTTTGTGATCTCCAGCAGGGGACAAAACATTAATGTTTAATCTATAGGGTTTTAATTTGACAACAGAACACACAGGCTATAATAAAAGAGTGCATATGCCCAGGTATAAGCTCTGTTTCTTTATAAGTAAGAATATACATAATTTGAAGGAAAGTAACTGAAGTGTCCATGCCTAACGTTTATCAGCTGCTTTGTACTGATTAAACGGCAGTGTCTTAGATACCTAGCTGACCTTTTACAGAGGAATTGAATACTAAGTTATACCAAATTTTCTCTTAAAGACATGGTTTATACATTGAATATATAATTCTTTATTAAAAAAAAGAAATGTAAAACTTTTTTTGACAACTGAATTGTCACAGCTCACGTGGGAAATCAATACAGAAGCATAATCAATAAAGCAAGGTGCCCTTGTTCCTGGTCCAAAAAACATAATTAAGATTGCATTTTTATTCTTTCTCAGGTTCTTGTCTGGAAGGATATTTATCTCATTCATGTTTCAGGAGTCTGCATGCAAGTCTGCAGGAACTAAGCATGCACTTCTGTATCATTTTCCAATAGCTGCTGTCGTGAGGACAGGATGACAGGAAGGGTTTTCTTGCATTACTCCAAATAGCCACCCTTTGCATCACATGGCAAAGAACTGAACAACTCCATGTACCTGTACTGAAGAAGGTGGAAGCAAGACATGCCCTGTTATCCCAGCCTTTGACGTGGCTAGCTAGAGTTGCTGGCAGGATCCAAAGCAAGTTGTTTTCTGTGAAACTGGAGAAACTGGGGACAGGGAAGACTTCTGAATGCTGCAGTTGTTGTAGACCAGCCATGCTGTTCTCTGCTGGTCATTGGGAGGATTAGGTGTATCACGCTCTCATTATAGCTTTCTGCATTATCCTTTCATATTGTGACTCTGGCACAGAATGCCTGTGGGGTGCCAAGAGGCTCTTTTAGGCATATATCTTGCTGCTGACGTGCTAAGGTAGTCAGACCAATAAAGAAGAAGACTGGGCACTCTGTCTGGGCCACACAAAATGCTGTGGAAGGGTCAGCTGTCTGAACCAGGCTTGTCCAGCAGAATAACCCCCTAGCTTTTCCACTGGTTTTTGTTCTCAGGGCACTTCATGCCAAAAGCAGTGAGGGTGGTCAGAAAATTTGGCATCAAAGGATTGGAGAGAGGCACTGTAACAGCATTATGTACTTACAGACTACAGAAGTGTGCAAGGTGCCGGTGCCCAGGCACTGGTAGGGGGCTGCAGAGTCTCTCTGAAGATAGGCTGGAGTGCCCTGTGCTGGACACAGCCAGTTCCAGACAGCTCCAGTGGACCCACTGCAGGACACAGTGGAATCTATTTTAATTGATAGTAAATTAAGGTTAATTTTCCCCAAGTTAAATCTGGTTTTCCTGTGGTAGTAAGTGGTAAGCAATGTCCCATATCAGCTCATGAGGTTTGTCATCCTATTTTCTCCCTGTTCTTCTGAGGAGGGGGATTGAGTAAGTGGACGAGTGGGCATTTATCTGTTTGCCAAAACTAGCCCACAAGAAGTAGTCTTCCTGTCTAATATTAGAAAACACACCTACTTATCAGTGCAAACAAATTTGTTGGGTGGGGTTTATGTGGTCATTTTCAAAGCCTGAGAGTTCCAGGCAAAGTCATAACTTACAAAGCAGCAACATCAACCTTTTTCCAGTAGAACCATATTTAAAAGTCCAAACTAAATTTGAAAGAGAGATAGTGATACCAGTAGAGCAAGGAAAGAATTCTGAATGGGAGATAGGGAGGATCCAAAAGAATTTAAATAATGTGTGTCACAAAACTAGCTGTCCTACTGTGGTTACCTTCAGTAAATTAGTTTATTTTTGTTCCCAGCACATTATTGTGCATATGTGGGCTTAATTCATCTCTCTCATAATTTGGGTGCCTTGTCTGAGGCCCTGCAGTCTTGTATTACTCATTTAGAACAAACCTGATTGCCTTCCCCTTCTTGATGTAATTCTTCAGATATGGCATCATCTTAGAAGCAATATATGGTGATATTTCCAGCCAAACAGTTTTTCTTTTCATTATACTGGAACCAGCACTGTATTCATTTATTCTAGATGAGATTCTTGCAAAAGAAACAAACAAACAAACAAACAAACAAACTAAAACCTGAAAAAAATTGAATTCAAATGGCAAAATAAATTTGAAAAAAGTAAAAACTGGAAATTACAGTAGTATTGTGTAGACCAGCTGTGGAACCATTATCCCCTGACTAATTTTTCTACTCAGTGACAATGGGAGAGAAACACAATGAAAATGAGAAATGGGTGACTGACTATTCTAACAGAATTTTCAGTTTTCCCCAGTGAATGGCCAGTTTTGGAAAAGACTTTCAGATGTGGTCAGAAGGTAAAAATAAATATTTAATGTCAAGGAAGAAAAATCATGAAAAAAATGCCTTTTTTTTTTTTTTTTGTTTGAATGCACAATTCAGTCTTCATCAGCGAATTCATCTTCAAAAAAGTCTTAATGTGACACCTTTGGACAACACAGATGAAAGTTCAGTGGAGCACAGACAGAGAAGTAAGGGCTAATAGAGAGTTACCTTTCGGGTAATAATCTGGCAAGGGAACTGTACCTACCACTGTAAGTCAGAGGACTGTATTGGTCACTCTCTAGTCTTTGGTGGCTGGGTAGTAGTGTCTAGACAAAAGCTGAGAGGAAGAGTAAGGAAGTGAAAAAAATAGAAGGGAAATGGACTATCTTCTCTTGAGGATTACCTCTTCAGTTATTAGAACTCTGTAAAACTCTGCAGAGAGTGGAGAAGGGGAGACAGAGAAGGAAAGAGCAAAACTTCAGGTCTAAATACTATTTCCAAGCTGTATTAAAAAAAGCTAAACCTCCAGTCTCTAATAATCTTGGAAGTGGCTGCCTGCTAATGAAGTCAAGTTAGAAGGCACATGTCACAGTCATTTAAGGCAAAATTTTGTTTTAAAAAAAGCATGAATAAAATACTATAACATTCTCACAGTTCTTTAAATCCTGTTTTCAGAAGGCTACGCCCTTTATAATTTGGTTTGACACAAGAAGCTAACCCAGTATGTCTGGGTAGTAATGTGCTTTAGAGAATAGCCAGTTTAGGTCTGAAAACAATATAGCAATTAGTGACCTGCCACACCTGAGCTAATGTATCCTGATTTGCAGGATATTATTATTACCACAAAAGCACGTCAGTGATATGGCCAGCAGCAGTCTCTGCCCCTCATACCACTGAGTAATGTATACTTTAGGCTGTTTGGGGCCTCAGACTCAATGGAAGTTAATGGAACTTGTGTTTCTATTTGATGCCCTTTAACCCTCCCTCTGTCCAGCTTTGAATATCTGAGAAAGTTAGGGCTTGTGATTGTCTGTTCTACAAAAATATAATTAGCCATTGATTCCTAGTGAATAGCCTGCAGCATTTTTCTTTCTTCTGCCATTTTCTGAGATTATAACAACTGCAGATTCACTTAACTGGAAGATGTCATTAAAAAGAAAAAAAAAAAAAAAAAAAAACAACCCTGGATAGAGTTACCAATATAACAAATAAACACAAAGTGAAGTTTGTACTTATTACATACTTTGTAGGATTTTTGTGAATGAATCACAATATGCCAGGAAACTTTGAAAATCATGACTGTCCACAGCTGGAACATAATATTGGTGCAACCTTGACCTTGGTTTGAGTGTAGTGATATAAACTGGGAGGTTGCAGCTGAAAGGTAAGTTAGGTGGTGTGTATGGCTTGTCAGCCCTTCAGAGAGCATGAGCATCACCTTGGACCTCGGTTAGAAAACTAGTGTCCATCAATAGGCAACAAATTTTCCCCACGTTTAGGTTCTGAATGAACTTGTTTAGAGGAGAGAGACTTCTAAAGGGAGAGAAACTGGACTGTAATCACAGTGATGAAGAATTTTAAAATGAAGGAGACAGTCCAAAGCATAAAATGATGGCTGACAGCCAAGCACCCACACAGCTGCTTGCTCTCTCCTCCTCCACAGCAGAGAAAAACATGACACAAGAATTGTGGAATGAAATAAAGACAGGGAGATTACTTACCAGTTATTGTCATGGGCAAAACAGACTCAACTTGGGGAATTTAATTTAGTTTATTGCCAATTAATGTAAGTATTCAATTACTGATTCAGGTATTGGGGAAAAAAAAAAAAAACAGGAAACAAATATTACAAACACTTAGGCAAAATTTTGTTATCAACACCAGGTACACTTAGTCCCTTCAGTGTAATCAGGGTGTGGCAGTTTCTCTCTGTTACTCCTTCCTTCCCCCTCTCCATAGGCTGCAGTCCCTTTGGGAGTATCTGCTCCACTGTGGAGTACGTCCTTCTTCTTGTCTTCCTCTGATCTTAGTGTTTCTGCTGTGATTTCTCCTTTTTTCTCCCCTCTCTCTCTCTTATCTTCCTGTTTGCTTTTCTCTCTGACATTTTCTGATCTTTCTTAAATATGTTTTCCCACAGCTGGTGGTGTCTGATGTGTTCAGCTGTGTCCTGTGATGGGTTTGCTGCAGCTGACTGTGTCCAGGATGGGGCAGTCCCTGGTCTGTCCTCACAGAGGCTAACCCTGCAGCTCCCCAGTGCCTGCATCTGGACACCTGCATCCAATCCAGGGTCTTTGAAAGTGAAACCTTTCTAAAATATCTTCTTTACTGAAAGACTATATACATTTAAAAGCAATCCCTGAAGGTGTCTGTGGTTTTGGCCTGTGTTTGTTGGGTATGTTGCAGCGACAGGTCTTACAGCACAGAACATCCCTTGAGCTAGTATGCGCCAGTAAATCTGCTATTGCAGGGCACATGATCACATAGCATATTTGCAATAAAAGCTTTGAACAATAAGTAATTCATGTCAATGCTTAATTTGTTCTGGTAATTATTTTGTGAAGTACTGCAGCCTTGTAACATTGCAATTTACTTCCCTTTAAGTGAAGACTGCACCCTAAAATTTACAATGCATCCCTGCTCAAGGAAGTCACAGAATCACAGAATGACAGATTGGTTTGGTTTGGGTTGGAAGGGACCTTAGAGATCATTGAGTTCAAACCCCCTACCATGGGCAGGGACACCTGCACTAGCCCAGGTTGCCCAAAGCCTCATCCAGCCTGGTCTTGAACACTTCCAGGGAGAGAGCATCCCTGGAAATAACCCACCCCAGCTGATGCCATCTTCCTCATCCAGAAGCGAGGGTCCACCTGTGCTTGCTTGCCAGTCCCAAGGCCAGGTGAAAGGAGAGGGCCACCAAAGGGTGAGTGTTGCTAGAGACTGAACCCTTGCCATTGCAGTCCAAAAGCAGCAGTGTTGGCCCAGTAATTGCTGCCAACGCTCCAACTAGCTCTAGCGATGGCAAGCTTATTGCTGGCAGGGCGATCTCCTCTTCCTGCCTTTCAAACCTGCCTGGGACTTGAGGTGAGGCTGGAGAAGGTCTCTGCCAGCAGAGCTTTCAAGCTAGCTAGAATGCTATCTAGAACCCTGAAGTCAACTAGAAGCAACAAGCAAGCTAGAAACATGGTTTAGAAACATCACTTGGGCTGGGACCGGCCCTGGAACCAGGAACCAGTCCTGAACTTGTTGATGTGAGCTAAAACCAACAAGTCATCTGAATCAGAACTGACAAGCCATGACAAGGAATGATCAAGAACTTTCAAGCGAGCTAGAACACAAGCCAGAACGTGACCTAGAACCCGAACCAGAACTTTCAAGTGAGCTAGAATGCGTTTGAGGCCCCGATCTAGAACTATCAAGTTAGCTAGAACGTGACCGAGGACTTGATCTAGAACATTCAAGTGAGCTAGAACGTGATCTGGAACCACCTCCCTGCCAAAAAGCCCAACTCCAGAGTTCAGACCTGCACCAACTGCATCAATATCCCCCCAGCTCTACATCAACTGACTGTACAGGACTCCCTGCCTGTCAAAGGCCCTGGGAAGGGAAGGCCTTGGGCTGTCTCAAACATCTTGTCTGCAAAAAGGCAATAGGCAAGAATCCTATTCCTTGATGATAAGAAGCAGCCAAGAATGCACCAAAGGCTTTACTCCCCTCACTAACCAAGGACAAACTTTTGCTTAACAAGGTCGCTGCCCCCAGCTCAAAGCAGCAAAGAAAGTTCAGCCAAAGTTAATCCAATACAGGGGCTGCACCAGCACCCACCCAATTGCTTGAAAGGTTTTATACTACCCTTCCTTCTCTCATTTATTAAGGGGACGCCCCTCTTGGCTTGCTATGCTCGTTAAGGCCCATGCTTCCCATGCTCATTGGAGAAAGTTAGGTGGAGACCTGAGAACTTTTAGCTATGAAAAGTGAATAAACAAAGTGAAGCCATGCACCCAGCACCTGAGGACCACTGACAGACTGACAGGCTCCTCAAGGACGGACTCGTCCCAGGATCCAAAGGCTGGGGAAAAAAATCCTTTCTGACTCTCTGCAAACTTTGCTCTCTTTCCGTCTTCTCTCCTTTTCCTTTCTCTTTTCTCTTCAACCATCTCTTCATTTCTCTCTCTGGCACATACAGGAGCACCTTCGCTTGTCATAAGCGATTGCTCCTTTTAATACTGATAAGTGATTGCAAGTTTTATGAGCAGTTGTGGGTTTTTACTGTTCTTGGTAGTTGTGCTGTCCTAACATCATTGGGTTAAATTTAAGTAAAACACAAACATGTCAAAATTTCGTGTTCAAAGCCTTCTGATTAAAATGTCACTAGCTTATTATACAGTATGTATTTCCTACAAATGGCAAAACCATCTAATAAACTCCAATCCTGCAAAAGGATTCTTCTTCCAGAACTAATTTCAGACAATAAATCTCTTCAACTCCTTAGTGTTCCATGCAGACCACAGGAAGTTTGTGTACATAATCTCACTCCAGTATCAAAGCAAGTATCTGCTATGCCACTAGATAATAAGAGGTTGTTAAAGAATGCTGTAGCAGTGAAATTGAACATGATTGGGCTAATGGATGAAATCAGACCATTACTATCATTGTGTGACTATACTGTGAAGTTATTTTCATTTATTCAGTTGATCCCTTGCTGTTCAAGACATCCATTGGGAGATTTTAACATTAAAAAAGGCTTGGTGTTTCACTCTGAAAGCGAGAGTACTGTAATGTTTGTTAAGTTAAGCTAGTCTAAAAACAATATTGTAAAACAGTGGAGGTGTTACATAACCATAAATTATATCTTTTAGGTGCACATCACAGGATACTTTTTAAAGAGAAAGCATTAGTTCCTTGTATCTCATCAGTATGGATCTATACCTTACATAAAGTGGAGTGCATGAAACTAGAGTTTCCATGTGTTATAATTAATTGTTCCATGTATCTCCCTATATTCAGGATTTTAATCTGCCTGAATTTTTTTTCCCCACTAGTCTGCTTAACTGAGGTCAACAAAATGCAGAGCTTGAGAGAGAGATATTCAAAAGCCAAGTGGTAAGAGGCCTCTTATTCCTTAACAGAGGCACACGAATGTAGAGATAAAATAACTGATGCAGGATTTCATTCCAAAACCTAGAACAGCCTAAGTAACTTTTAGAAGTGTTTCTTTAAAATTATGACTTCCAATTTTGCACTGTTTGGGTTTTGTGCCAGCCAGAAAACAAAGTACCAAACAAAGAATATGGATAAGAAGTCAAAAAATCTGACTTACAGTAAAGGGAAGAGCAAAAGAGATGATTACGTTTTTCTAGATAAGAGTCATACAACAGAATAACAATAGAATAGACTACTCCTGTGAATTCCTGGCACCATGGGCTGTTATAAACACAGACAAAGGCATTCTAAAATCTGTTGTACTTTAATTTAGTTGAAAGCTGAAGTAAGTGAAGAACTAGTAGCCACTTGTATCTGTTCATCATGTAAAACTCTACAGCGTACTACAGATAGTTAATATTTTGTAAAAAATGTATTGTAAAACCTCAAGTCCTGATAGCAGATTTTTTCCATGTTATCATATGGTACAGGACTATATAACCATACAGAATTGGTCCTGAACTCAAAGTGCCATCTAAATCCTACAGTAGAGTCTGCAGTATGAGAGAATTAATTCCATTTCTCAGTAAAAAACTATGATGCTGCTATATAGCTCCAAAATATTTTAGAGCCATTTGCAAGATCACTGTCACAAGCTGTTGTGCCAAATTCCCTCACAGCGACATCCGTAACACTGAATTGTTTTCAGAGGAATTGCCTATGTGTAAATGAGAAAGTAATTTGGCTTGATGTGTTGGCTCCAACTCAAGAACACAGAGGCAAAGGGCTAAATTCCCTTCTCCTTTTGAATCTTCAGGTTGATACTCTGATTATTTTCAATGGTGATTCAAACAGCAGAGCTACCTGGAGGAAAAGAAATTAGAAGCGCTGATTCTATTTGTCTCAACTGCTAAAAGGAAAGGAAAGAGAAGGAACAAAAGAGCATTTGGTAGTCTGTTTTGTAGACAAATGGTGAAAAATAAGGACAAACAGTGGAATTCTAGACTTCAACCTAGAGATGTTGAATATGCTTTTTTACATTCTTGCTTGACAGCTCAAGTGCTGATAATTTCTAATTATTATACTTTTTTTGGTAGCAAATCTGTCTAGGGGGGGAAGATACACACTCAATATTTCCCTGAACACCTTTTGTTTGTTGAGCTGCTGGTTTTGAACCAACCACCTATTTGCTCATGCATTCACTAGTTGAGATGGCAACAGCAATTGTCATAGAATCATATAATAGTTTGGGTTGGAAAGGACCTTTAAAGGTCATCTAGTCCAACACCCCCCCCGCCCAATGAACAGGGACACCTTCAACTAGATCAGGTTTCTCAGAGTACTGTCCAACCCAACCTTGACTGTTTTCAGGGACGAGACGTCTGCCACCTCTCTGGGAAACCTGTTCTAGTGTTTCACCACTGTCATTGTAAAAAATTTATTCCTTGTATCTATTCTAAATCTACCTTCTTTTAGTTTAAAACTGTTACCCCTTGTCCTATTGCTACAGGCCCTACTAAAATTGTGTACTCTGAAGTGCATGGTTGTGCTGGAACACCGATAGTTTCTAGGCAAGAGTTTAGAAAGTCCCTCAGGGGATCCTTTGTAGATTTTGCTTACAGCAGATGCTATGCTCTTAGATGTGGTCCAAGTCTTACAACCCATTGTTGGTGATAGAGCTAATGGCCTTGGACAGCCCCAGCAAACTCTTTATGTTCTGCATTTCTTGGTTCTTGCAGATTCAGCA
>NW_010123057.1:17105-28484 GCF_000699245.1 Pterocles gutturalis
AGGACTTCAAATCTCTGGAGTTTGACAGTCTTTGTGAAACTTTAGCGTACTACTTTCTCAATACATCTTTTCCCTGTCTTGAGCCCACTGTTTTCTGCCAACTGTTTCTCGATCCAAATCTTTTGATACCAGTAAACACCATTTGAACAGAGGGCTTTATTGACATAGTCCCATTCATCTTCACTTAGGGAGGGACAGCTGTGAGCGTTTAAGATAACACCCATAGCTATGGGCTACTTTCTGCCTTCTGTTCCTGGTAGGAAATACAATCATTTGTGCTTGCAAGAGGAAATACTTTCCCAAAACCCAGTACTGTTTTACCCTCACACAAAAGTTTAAAGATTAGCAAAAATCACCTGTAGCCCCTTGAGTCTTCAGGTGCAAATCCCTTATGATTGCTTTCACAGAGTATTTTATTCCAAATTGTTGTTTCTGTAGACAGTACACTCTCAGGTTTCTAGTTTCACCCAGATTAAACTGACAACTGACAATTGTACCTAGATATTAAGCAAAAGTTATGATCAGGCTTCAAGTCACAAATGTGCATAGAAGACTATGAATAAAACTTGCTACTCCTAACTTCAAAAAGTAAGTATCTATTCCATTGACTTTATTGTCTGACCATTAACATTTTCTTTGGTGTATTCCTACTCCTAGTGCTGTGGAACAGTTTCATAAAGAGTTCCTGCCTTTTAGTAAGCAGCTAATTTATTTGGGCAGGTCTATGACAGAAACTATCTACCCTCCATTTTTTCCTCGGACAACCTGTATCCTAACAGGTCATGCCACAAATTACTTGAAGTCTAAAATACTGTCCTTTCATAACTTGAAGAGGGATGGGCTGTTTGTAACTTCAGAAGAATTGTAAATTAAGAGACTTTTCACCAAAGTCTCTTCTCTAGACTCACACTGGAAAGGGTAATATTTGCTTTCCTGCTGGAAGCTCTTTGCATTTTCTAGAGGGTCAATGTGCATAGCAAGAACTTGCTCTTTTATAGGCAGGCAATTTTCCTCATTAAGCTGTCATGTAAGATGAAGTCACATCTATTAGACTTGTCTAGCCCAGCCATCTCTTCTTTGGAAACAAAACTGGAGTACCAGTAAGAATGAGCGTGAGACTGCCACGTACTCATACTGCAAACTGTAGCTGGCCTGCTCCAAAAAGGAGAACTCCCACGGCTACAGAGGCTGTGTGGTGAGGTTTGTTGGCAGTGCAGTACCTCTATACATAGCGCATAAATATATAGTTTTAGTCATCCTGATATTTTCTTTCTCAACAAATCCTGAAACGATTTGTGAGCTGAATTACAAAACACACAGCATGGTAAAGTCATTTCTCAAATGGAATAACTAGACGCTAAGCTACTACACCAGTTAAGGGCTGTTTTAAGGAACCTGACTGAACTCACAGCTAGAGCAGAGCTGTGAAGCTCATTCTGATTTGCATTCATAAGAATGGCATAGTTTGCCAAAGATCAACTTGGACAAGACATCTTTCTGGATGATATAGCTATTCCTGCAAGATGTCTAGGGGAACGTGAAGGAACTGGGAGACAGTTGTGGAAGTGCTTTCTTTACTACATAGAAGCTGGTAGGGATAGTGAAACACTGTAACTTGTGAGTCCGGGAAAACTTCGTGTGAGAAAAATAAGATCTTTTAATTTCTTGAGTTCAGTGACTCAGAACAGGCAGAAGGGAACTGATGGAGATAAGGCAGTCTTTTGCTAAAGGAAATATCAAAGTGTTTTTTCTATTTTCAGCCCAATTGGGAGTTCACTATAAAAAAATTTCTATATTTTCTGAGATGAGAACTATGCTAGGAAAAAGAAAAAGATAAAGAGGGGACAATTTCTCTCACAAAAAAAAAAGAGAAAGTGTGTAACCAAGAAAAACAATGAAACCTCATTCACACACAACCAAAAAACAAAACCTTCTAAGCTACTTTTATTCATGATAAACTATAAAACATTTCAGTGAAATAGTGACAGGTTCCAGAACTAAACTAAAACTTCTTAATGATAATAATGCTGTAAAACATCA
The DNA here is from genome assembly GCF_000699245.1 of Pterocles gutturalis. NCBI lineage: Eukaryota > Metazoa > Chordata > Aves > Pterocliformes > Pteroclidae > Pterocles > Pterocles gutturalis. The sequence continues at coordinate 19,146 of NW_010123057.1, forward strand.
GGAAGGAAGAGATACTGCCACAGAGATACAGGGCTGTTTCCTCCTTCCAGATCTCTTTAACCTGGAGGAAAAATTTATCACTTTACCACTTCACATAACAATTTTCAGATCTGATCTTTCACTTCTTCTGATTGCAATATCATTACATATGGTGGGATTATTTCCTCTCTTGGCATCAGTGCAACAAAGAAGTAACTCCAGTCAACTGAATTACAGTACCATAAATTCAGCCTGAGATCAGAATCCAGCCCTATTTCATTAGACAGATGTTATAACACTTAATATGTTAAGGAGTTTATTAAAAGCAGAATGTATAAAAACATAAGCATACAAAATATTTCGTACATTTGCAATGTTTGTCTTAATCTCTGTAAGAGTTTTCAATTAGAATTCATTTTTCAATACCAAAATTACGTACCTTACTGTAAAAGTAGACCTACTATCTCAATACTTTTTGCTTTTAAATAAACCGAGAAAAGTCGATAATTATTAAATCTCCAACAAACTTAGAAAACTGGTGACTTAACTGTTTACTTTGCAAGCAACTGCATGATTAAAGGCACAGGAAATTCTATCACTGACATCAATAATCAGACTCAGTGTCTTACTGTGAATTTACTTATAGCACTGACAGTTATTTGCTTGGTTTGTTTTTTGTTTATATTCATGTACTGAATGCAAAATGCCTCCACCTTTAATGTGAAGTAAAATTTGTATCTTCCTGGTGGTATTTTTTACATACACAGAGATGGAAAAAGGCTCATCTGCCTCCTCAACTCCCTCTTTATGCTCATGGGCTCTTGCTGTTCTGCAGACTTTTATTTGCTTCTAAGTACCAATCGGGTGGAAGGTCAGAGGTACTGTATTTGCACAGATAGTGATCTTCAAACTTCAGATGACCAAAACTGTTCAAAAGACAGAAAAGAAACTTAACTATAGAAAACTGAATTAGCCACTGCCTGAAACTCCTTTTTCAGAAATCCGTAGCCTCATATAGGCCAAAGCTACTTCCTGTGTGTTTTATCTTGTTCTCTCATTATACCTGCTAGACATAAGGTGTTTCTGACTCGGGAAGCAGACACACCTACCTGAAGTTGACGGAGTTCAGTAGCACTCAAGTCCTTGATAGTCAGCCATAAGATTCTTGAGCTTCTTCAGGAGCGGATTCTTAAACTGCTGCCTTTGTACATGCTCACTCTTCCAAGCACTTGCTGCTTAGTTGAGACCTGTGGGGTAGCAATATCTATCTCAGGTCATCAGTGTTGAAATGACTTTGATGTGGCATGCTTCCACCTGGAATGTTATCCATGAAAACAAAACAGGCTGGATTTTTTAGTTCTTAGCTTCTAGGGTGAAAAAAAAAAAAGCCACATTACTTTGAGTCAGGACTGTCTTAAGAGTCACACGATATTTCTATATGCATGCATCCCTGAAGGGAACAAAAGAGACCAAACTAGAACCCTGTAATTGTGCATCTTCTCCGTTTATTGTTAGTAGCATCTTTAGCCTTAAAGGAGGATTCTACAACTTCATGCAAGTGCTGTGGGACCTAGAGTCAGGAGACAATTTTCAATATAATAGAGCTTGCACCAGTAAAAAAATCAAGAGACCTCCATCTATAAATATTTTTCATTTTTAGTATGGAGTAAGAAAGCTTGTAACTGTGTGTGGCTATGATGTTACAGGTATCAGAGTCAGTTTCTAGGCAAAAAAAGCAAAGGCTACAAATTTAGTAGCATAAAGGGAAACTGTCATAAAGTAAACCACCAAAATTTCAGCAATAGCTCTTAAAATGGTTCTCATAGTTCTAGCTGCAGTTTCACAAGGTCATTAGAGGAGAGAAAGAATGCAGAAAGGCAGACTGGGGACTGTGTGGCAAGAACATGACATTGAAGAATACTGCCTACAGTATAGCTTTCAATGTATACAAGAGGAATCTAAAACCAGACCCTCAGATGTAGTGACTACAGCTGGATATGTGTGGAAAGCAGAAGACCAGAACAAAAGATGTACAAAATTGACGAGATAAGTATTAGTTACTGAAGGAACCGCTGGACTTTGCCAGCATTTCTGATGTATATGGTACTTGTGGAACGGAGTAATCAAAAATAATTTCCCCCACCTGGGTAATATTATTTTTTCATTTACTTATTGTTAGGACTGGAGAGAAAAGCTGTTCCTTTTTTGTGTACCTCTGACTTGACTGAAGAGTGTAAAACAATATATCAAGCCTTTAAGGTACTATGGGGTCAATTTTAGGTGCATTTAAAATTCTGTGAACAATATTACAGTTCAAAAAGGCTTCCATGTGGATCATCATGAAGTAGCAGAGTAGCAAAAATGTCTTTTTTCCTTTACTCCTCCTCTCCTGCAGGTACAGCAACTGTTTTTAGAATACTGCAGGGCAAACAGCAAAGTTTGAAAATCAGAGGTAAATTGCATGCAAACAATGGACCATGACAGATTTCACAGTGCTTAATTCATCAGATATTCTTTATTTATCTTTCATTCTGATGGGTGAGAAAGGCTATATTTTGTCCTGTGATCAATGTATCTTTTTATACCGCAGTATGCTAATGACCCTATTTACCTACAAAGTGGAAAGAAATCTTTCACTTTTACTGGGAAAAAACAAAGGAAGGTGTTGTCTTGGGTGCTTAAATCCATAGTTATCTCTCTATAAAGAAGTGAAATGATGTTCAGAAATCTGAATCAACTGCAAATTTCAGCCCATCCAACACCTTTGATTAAGGGGCAGCCATTTAAAAGCACACAGCATGGGCTAACTAATGGTCCCATCAGAAACAAAAATATCTGCCTCTCCTGTGAACACAGATGTATCCTCATGCACTGAGAAAAGAGTTGTGAGGTCTGGAATCACTATGAGCTGAATGTGCTTGGTACTTTTGCCCATCAGTGAATACATGCTTACTTTTACACATCCTGTCATTTGAACATCTATGGCAGTGTTATTTGTGAAAGACAAAACATCTGTATATAGTAAACTTCCTTAGAGCTTTATAGGTCCTTTTGATACCCAAAGTAGAAAACACAAGAAGTAGAGAATTATCACAGTTCTTCGTTGCACCAAACACAAGGAACAGCAAAAAAGGGAGAGAAAAAGAGAAGGCTTTCCCATAATCTCATTAATTAATCATTTAATAATTTAACTTGTCAGATGGCAAACTAGCAATATAGGTGTCAAAAGGAGTGAATTTATTAGACAAAAAAATGAATAATACATATTTTTAATAACATTAAGTCTCCTTACCCCCTGTTGCATGCCCTTATGCTTCCTAGTGATAATTGTCCTCATTCAAGATGCAGCTCAAGATGTGTGCTGTAACACACTCAGCTGGGCTTCTGAGGTGCACATTGTTCCCCTCATGTATTTTTAAGTTCTTGATAACACAATGTTATGTTCCCAGATTGTGTGTGTATTTTTTAAACAAACCCTCAATAAGTCACTGCAGTTTGCACGACAAGCTTTTTAAGGAGAAGCCATCATGTTTCCTATTCCAGAGAAAATAAATCGGTAGATTCCATTGTTTTCTACCAAGACTCTGTTAAGACTGACTCTTACGAAGTTATTGGCTTAGGGGTTTTTCTTTTTTTTTTTTTTTTTTTTCTTTTCTGTGGCATTAATACATAAAGACCTTAATCTGCAAGCTATTTTGTAAAAGTTTAAGAGAACAGTTTGCAAGACAGCCTAAGCTAAGGAGTTTGAACATAATTTACCTAAAACAGACAGATCCCTCTACATCCTCCATACTTTGTAATCCAGTCACTTGCATGAAGAAGACACTTTCTGTTAAAACGTAGGCTGTAATGCAGAGAAATGTTATTAGGCAGATAGTTAGCAGGAATTAATAGTCAGTTTATGTTGCTTCTCTTTCCGTAGTAACCTGTTAGCAAGCAGGTTCTGGTTTCTTCATGTCCATGAACTTTAAGAGAGATTATTTCCTTCCAGTTTTCTTCTCACTTCATAACATTTCTTCATGCCTGGAACTGAAAATTTAGAACAGTGTATTCTCCTGATTCTTTCTTTTGTCATCCTTCCAACCAAACTTCTGTCTGAGATGGCTACTATAGATGTGAAGACGAAGGTCAAGCTATAAAAATACAGGAGTGCTTCCTCCATTTGTCTTGCAAGACTCCCCCTTCTCATTCTGAACTACCAGAAAGATAACAAAGACTCATCACATGGAACAAGATGCAAAGCAGGAATACAAACTGAGTAGTTGGACAGAAAGGGAGGAGGGTTAGGGTAATTTCAGGGAAAGGGGGAAAATGACAGGGACGTGAGGGTGAGTCCTGGGAGGAATGAGATAACAGAAATACAATAAAATCTGGTAAGAATATCCCTGAGGGCAGATATTCAGATCACATTTTTCAGGCACTGAAGGAGCAGATAGTAATTTAAAACTTTTTTCTGTATTACACTTTAGAAAGCCAGTAATTCCCTCAAGAAGAAAGTGGTACTTATCAGAGATAACAGTACCAGTACAAGCTACTTATTTATACAATTCTGTGGATATCAAGGAAGAGTTGAAGCTTTCAGGAGACTTGATGAACTAGAGTTCACCTCACACTGAAGTTCAGAGCAATCCCTCAGTTGTATTTTCCACTGCTTAGCCAGACCTTTAAGTCAAATTCTCAGGATGATTAAATCACCACCAAAAAGATCAGGCAAACCTTCTCAATCTTATTTTTCATCCTTAAAGACTGCTATTCACATGCATATTCAGTTGTCATCCATTTTTTTACTCTCTCTTCAGCAGTGACTTGGACTGGTCCCAAAAGCTCTGGACTTTTTTCAGAGTACACCTGGGAGAGTCTTATTCAAGCTGGGGAAAATTGTAAGTGGCTTTGAGAATAAAAGATACAGAGAAGAAAACACTTCACATGGTAGAAATCTCAGCTAAGCATGATGTGTTTCCCAGGTTTACAGAAATCTGGTTACTGTAGAACCTGGGGGATATAATAGGAAAAGAAGGAGGAATTACCTAAAGATAACTACATAATGTTTTTTGATAGTCACTATTTTCTAATTGAAATTTCAGTGTGATTTCTGTCTGTACTTGCTATGGACTTGGACTTCGCAAGGGGTTGCACCCTGCTCTCTGTGGAAATGTCACCTAAGAGCTCACTGAGCGTGTAGCTGGCTTCTGATACACAACCCAGGAGGAAGAGTCTTTGAAGCTCAGCAGTACAAATATTGTAATCCACTGATTCATCAGCATCCTGCAGCAATTTCTCAATCTGTTCTCCATGGGACCTGACAATCTCCTTGTTTCTCATTGTTGCTCTCTCAGTGTCATATTCCTAGACATTCTCAAAGCTCTGATGTTCCCATCATTGCTTGGAGATACTCAAACTTCCTCCTTCTAAAACTGAGTAACATAAACACCCACCTATGCTATGCTGCCTTTTAACACTGATAGTGTGGCCTCACATCCCACTTAGAAAAGTATTTTGAAGCTTGTCAGTCCAGGTGCCAGAAAAATAGAAAAAATCTTGGAGATCATAGCACCACGCAGAAAATCCTTGGCAAAGAAACAAATGTTGTCAGAATTCTGTGAAGCTTTCCTGAGCTTAGTTAGTCATATAACCAGCACTTGAATACAAAATAACACAAATATAAACATCCACTCACCCTATATAAAAAAATATATTCTATTTGCCAATCACTTATTTGAGATCTAACATGTTTACTTTTTGCACTTTTTATTTTCTTTCTTCTTTCTGTCTCTTTATTTTGCCAATACACGTGTTTATACATACAAAACAGCACTCAGATCTTCTCTGCTCACTACTGCGTCCATCTGGGAAATCAGACCTACTTCCCCAGTGCTGTTCTTATCTTGGTGCTGGTTTCACAAGTACTGATCTTTGTGCTGACCAGTTGATGTCATGGCACAGAGCTCTCTCTTTGCTTTCTCACAAGCTCAGGCTTACTTGATTCTTACTCTTGGTAGCATGCTTTTTCCTAAATTCTCGCAGAAGTATTAGTTTCCTCTGGTTTCAGTTCCTTCATTAGGTCTCATACTGATTTTGCACTGGTGGATTTTTCCCCAATACAGTGACATAGCAGCACAGAATAGAAATGCTTTCTTTTGCTCTCCCTTTCCATTATATCTGTAACCAATAGCTTAGTTAAACTTTGAATATCCATAGAGAATTAGTCTTCCCTGACTCTTTCATTCTTACATGGTCAAGGCATTTAGTGTCACCTGTCTGTGAAATAGCACCAGCTATAGAGTTCACAAGTTAGAGACTGATATTTAGGTTCGGTATTTAAAAAAAAGTTCATATTGCTGGTTTCAGTTATTGCTACCTAGACAGGCCAATCTCAATCTGTATCTTCCCTTCATTAAAATAAAGTATAATATAAATTACTGTGTATAACTATGTGAGGGTCTTTTGGCATAAAATTAATGAGTTAATAATGCATTTAAATCTATTTAAGTAATAAAATAAAATGTACTACGAAAGGAATTTTTCCTCTTCCATGCAATGTAGCAAAACCAGAATCTTTCCCACAGATGCTAACTGGATGAACCACAAAATTACAAACCCCAGTTCTTTAGCAGTTGTGTATGAAATCTCATATTTTAAGTGTGGGAATATATTGCTGGCTTTCTTATTAATTAAGGAGCCATAATTTTTCATCAGCTGTAGCAATGCGTTGTATAACTGTAAAGTGATAAAGTGATTTAGCCTTAGCTTTTCAAAGACAAGATTGTTACACACCCTTCCCTTGGACACTGCTCACTACCATTTGACTCTGCTAGCAGGTTTATATTTATTAACAGATGATCCTTGGAATGAATGCAAATGAGCCTCATTAACTCCAGGAGACTGATGCTCTGGGCTGGATGTTTAAGTGTCGCAGAAAAACTAAGAGCAAGGTTGCTTGTTGTTACTAATTAGGTGAGGAGTAGCAGGAAATCACTTTTGATGGAGTTATCTCTAAACAGGATTGAAACGAACCACATTCAGTATCCTCTGCTTTGTATTAGTGGTGAGACAATCTTCCAGAGTCACTACTTTCTGCTTTACTACAAGAACTACCGCAGATGGTTTAAAATTATACTCAAACATTTGCAATCTTTTGTTTTTCCAAACACTACTTTCAGCTGCAAATTTCTTAGTGAGACTATGGAAGGATAGATGGTGTATAGGCATGGGTTGAAAAAAAATACTGTCTTCACTTTGCATACCATTTTCTGCATAAATTCTTTGAAACATAACCTCTTTCACCCGTGTGACGAAATTCTGGTAATCTTTTTCTTTGTCAAGTTCTAATTTTGCCATGTTTTAGAGAAGGGAAATGAAAGCTCGTAAGTCAGTACTGATTCAGGGTATAATCTTAAAAAAAAATAGCTTGCACTTAACTGTATAGAAACCAGCTGGGTGGTTCTTCATTCTTCAACATTCTGCCAATACTGGACACTCCCTAGGCTGGAATGGCAAGAATATTCTCTACAGTTTTCAGAATTGTTGGCTGTGGCCTACTTAGATTCTTCATGCAGGCATCACTACTGAAAGTAGCAAATCAATCTTTCTAGCTCTCACTGCCACCTTAGCAATTTAAAAGACGAAGCAGCTAGACTGAATGCAGGTGATGGCAATAAAGAAGAATGGAGGGAAACACATATCTGAGAAGAGGTGCCGGTGCTTGGAACCAGAAAGTGCAGCTACCTGGGTCACGAAAATGATGGAAAGCTGCAAATGGCTAAGTGCCTTAGAGGGGTTTGTGACCAGACAAGAAGCTGAAGGAAAGGCTGGGAATGAAGAATGAGACTCGGAGCTGATGGAGGGATGGGGCCCAGATATGACGATGGAAAATACGAGAACTGTTGAGCAAAGGGAGTTGGACAGTTTGTTTAACACTGGTGAATTGGAAATGACACGACACCAATGTCATTTTACCTTAAGGCAGTGTACAGGGCTTTGAATCATAGTTTAGGTCATAGAGCAAACTTTCTTTACACTCAAACTGTTTGGATTTATAGATGCATCTAAGCAGCAGGTGAGACCTGGGATGTCGGTTGAAGACATCTGCAGCTGGAAGAGACCCCTAAGGATCATTGAGTCCAACTCCCTGCTCCTCACAGAACTACTTAAAACTAAATCATATGACTAAGAGCATTGTCCAGACACTCGAACTCTGACAGGCTTGGTGCCATGACCACTTCCCTGGGGACCCTGTTCCAGTGACTGACTACACTCTCAACGAAGAACCTTTTCCTAATGTCCAATTTGAACTTCCCCTGACACAGCTTCCTTGTGTCCTACCACTGGTCACCAGAGAAAGGAGATCAGCACCTCCCCCTCCCCTGCCCCCCTTGAGGAAATTGTAGACTGTCACCTGCAAGCTTAATCACCTACAACATACATGTTATGCTACATTCTACAAGTGTGCCATTAGATGTTATTTTTACCACAGAACAGTGGCTATATTCATTGAACATAATTGGTCAGAGTTGGGTAAAATAGCCCCAGTTTTTTATAAGACTTATGCTCATTTGTTGTAGAACTAGGAACATATGGAGTAAAAGGAGCATGATAAAGAGAATGGAAGATCTTTGAATCAGTATTTTCCTTAAGAAACAGGATCCTGTCCCTGCTTCTAGCAGAGAAATTCAGTGTGACTAGCAGGTAGTAGCTAGTCACTTTTCTCGATAGTCACTAAGCATACATTCTTTATTTTCCGGGAATTTGTTTGGAGATTCCTGTGTCTGATTTGCAGAAAGACTGAGCACAGACAGCATCAAGTAAAATTATATTTTGAACGTGTAAAATACAATGTAGTGCTAGGCAATTAGAAAGAAAGAAGAGACTTAGTTGTTTTAAAATTCTTTGCAATTATAATAGATAATAGTGATTACTAGTAGATAATAGTCACAGTGCATGAGAAGATTCTTTTTACCTCAGTTTCTACATGCCTCCACTTCTCATTTTATCAAAAGAGGTGTTGTACAAAAAATTTATAAGAGTTAGTGAAGCATTCATGTATTACAGTGATGAGCACTGTAGAAAAGTCTAGGAAGAAATTAAGTATTCTGTCTTCTGAGCACAGTTTGAATAGTATACAGTACCTAAGATATGGGACCATGCAGAGAACAGATGGAATAAAGTAAAATATTGAATAACAGCTAAGTAAATGGCTTACCTTCTGTACCTAAAATGAAGAAAAGATCCTGTGGAAAAATAGACTGGAATTGTGTAATTAAATGCTGTACCATAATGGACCCTCACTACCACATGGCTTACATTTCACCGGCAACATTAAATCTAGAATAGAATAGAATAGAATCATTAAGGCTGGAAAAG